>NC_089580.1:112728763-113028763 GCF_019320115.1 Miscanthus floridulus | reverse complement strand
GCACCAAGCACATAGATATCCGTCATCACTTTCTTTGAGATCATGTTGCTAAAAATGATATATCACTAGAAGGTGTAAGGACCGAGGATCAATTGGTGGATATCTTGACAAACCGTTAGATGAGGCTACCTTTTGTCGGTTGAGGAATGAGCTCAATGTGCTTGACCTAAGTAACTTCACCAAAAAATGAGCTTGTGTTGTCCTTTGCATTGCATTGTAATATAGAACATGTTTAATTTTTAGTAATGCACTTAGGGCTTGTCTAACATGGTTAAGATAACTGCCGCAAAGTGTGTGAAAAAGCTTAACCTTGGATCAAACTTGACAAGCAACTAGATTTACTTTTCTTGTATTGCATTGCATATGCATGTGTGTTGCTTTGTTGGTTCTTTTCATTTAAGTTTTGAGCACCCGATGTGTTTGTCCACAAATAGGGAGAGCATTTGAACCTCCTAATGGTTGAAATCCCTATTGTGTGGCCACATGGTGCTCCTCGCTCCTTTTTATCGCTTATTTTCATAAAAAAGATACATAGCCTAAGGCAAAATATTTTAAAAATTTTGAGGGTTTGAGAGAGGTCTCTCATATCAGTTCCAATTGGTGGTTATTTGTGTCTTATTTTGAATTGGAACTTGATTGGGAGAAAGTGTCACGAAGGAAGAAGGAGGATATAGTGCTAGAAGAGGACTGGATGTAGCACTTGACTTAGGACTGAACACTCCATCTGCAGCATCAGGTTAGTGCTCTATGGATCTGATGCATGAATAGTGACCACGCCACGTCCGGTGTTAAGTCTATGCAACGTTCGATCATTACATGGTGTTTTAGAGAAGAAGACCGAACTCCAGGCCACATCCGATCATCATAAAATGGATGCATCAGGTCATGTTAGGAGCCTTTATGGTGCTCTCTATATGTGACCTGACTCTGAGGATGCAGCATTAGGTCATCTCCATGTGTGCATCTGGTCATAATAGTGGAAGCGCAATTGCTTTCAAAATTTGGCTGACACATGGGGTTCACACTTCCCTTTTCGGCAATCTCCTATGCTCACTCTCTTACTATCAAGTGGGGCCATGCTATCTCCCTTTCCTAAATAAGAACCACCACTATCTCTCTCTCCCACGCGCCGTCGCCCGTACCGCTCACGCAACCCTAGCTATTGCGCTCGCCAATCTAGCCACCGCACACCGTCACTAGCTCTGGTCGCCTCATCAGCATGCCTACGCGCTGCATTGCCACCACAGCCGCCTGTTCACCCTGTGCTCATGCCACCCTCATGCCCACATTTTGCCATGCCCCTACTCACTGCGACAAGGGCAGTCGCCACCACCACCAGGATCCACTACCATCGTCGGTCGCGCCATCTCCATACTCGACCACGGTAACTCAGTGCTTGTGTTCTTGGTGTCTAGAGCTCTATGTCTGGTGTTTCCTTGGTCTGTTGCCAATTCTTTCAGGCTGAGCACTCTGCCTGCCCCCTAAGTGCTTGATAGAATGCTTTACCAGTCTAGCACATGTTCCTGATTCTTTCCTCGGCTACTTTCACTTGTAGATCCCTTGCTGTGATTGTGTGGTGCCCTGATCTGCACAGTTCTCACCTTTTCATAGGTCCTGACTATGATCCAAGGTAGCAATCCATCTCCTCTTCTTCTCAACTAGTTGCTTGCTTCTTCTAAGGACCATCGCTCCTCTGGAATATAATGTTGCTTATGTATACTTCCTATTCTATCTTGTGCAGCGAGTTTGGGGGCAGCAAGTCAGTGCTTGGTCAGTATTTTAGTGGCAGATAGACTTGGGGCTAAGCCCGCAAGTATGGATTGAGTCCAAGCCTCAGTGAGTGTCAGCTGACAGTGATTCTCAGTGCTGAGTGGCAGTTGTTTTTCAGTGGATCTCTTAGATGATGGACAGTTGATTGTTTGTGGTAGTGGTTCTCTAAGTCAAGGGGAGTATTTGATTGATTCCTTGATCAGTGTCATTTGATCTCTTGCAGTGGTAGTATGGCTCAGTGCAAGAATGTTGGGGGTAGTCCTAGCTATGACAAGAAGCGTCCTCCTTGTCTAACAGCAAAAGAGAAGGACAAGGGGCTAAAGAAAGTGATTGCAAAGAAAAATGGAAGAGAGATGACATAGAGGCAGAGAGGGCAGCAGGAGTGGTAGTGGCAGCTGAGCATGCTGAGAGAGGTGGCAGAGGCAGTGGTGTTCATATTAGCGTTCGGTTGTCACCAACTCAAAGGGCCACAGTGGAGGAGTTTGAGACTTGGCGTGGTAGTCCACGTGGTACTATCATGCTTGGAGGTTAGCGTGTGTCTCTAGAGGATGCACCAGAGGGTACTCACATGGAGGAGATTGAGACCTAGGAGGAGACTGAGCAGCCCCAAGAGGGGGCAGAGTAGTAGTAGGAGTAGCCACTACAATGCTCTGGTCGTGTCCATACTCAGGTGACACCTATGTTAGAAACACAAAGGCGTGGTTCTCAGCCACCTCCTAGACCACGAGGTCTGCCACCAGTGGAGGCTATAGTGGCAGCTAGAGGAGAGCAAGTTCGTCCCCACATTACTTTCTTGCCTAACCTGGTAGACTTCTTGGGGTGGACTAATAGGTATGTTGCTAGTTGAGTCAGAGAGTTCTACGCCTCCTTGTGGATCAACCCCAATCATAGGTACATTCACTTTGCTTTTTGAGGATGTGACCGCAGGTTATACAGCAACAGGGTCAGAGAGATACTAAGGATTCTAGAGTCAGCCACTAGGATTCACTAGATTTGCTATGGATAGACTCAGCCACCGAGACATCCTCATGGTGGAGCAGTGCCACCCATAGACTTAGTTAGAGCTTGATTTCAAGAGCTATTCAGAGAGGGTTCAAGGCACACTCTAGGTGCCCTTACACCTACATCTCGCCTCCTAGACTACGTCATGAGGAGGACCTTGCTCCCGAGGGGTGGCTACCATGAGGGTTTGACTCGTATTTAGCTTTGGTTAGTCCACCACCTGATCTCTTAGACATCGTTTGATATTTGGGACTTGATACTTTCAGAGATGGAGGACACTCTTGTAGAGGGCTTCAAGGGCCACCATCAACTGCCATATGCCCATTTGATCTACTTTCTCATACTATAAGCCTGTTCACATAGACCTCTAGAGGTTGTGCCTGAGTTGACTGGTACTACTACTGAGTCCCCCGAGTACGACATGCGCCAGGTAATGGGTTCTAGTACTGGGAGTAGGACACCGAGACAGAGACGTCGCTAGAGGCCAAAGGTGCCAAAGATAGAGGGTGAGCAGGATGAGCCCATTAGGGCCCTTGCAAAGTCAAAGCTTATAGACTTAGAGGCACATTAGGATGACGAGGATGGGGATGACCTATCTGATAGCTTTGATGAGGACTACCATCCTATTCCACGGATGCCCCCATGGTGTCGGGAATCGATAGTAGGGATACCCAAAGCAAGGAAGTTAGCATCCATGCTGACTTCCCTAGATGAAGTAAGACGTATTAAAAGGTCTTGTCCGACCCCTTGGGTGTGGGCTCTATCTTGCTCGACCCTAAGGACGTGGTTTCTGTCTCGCCCGACCTCTTGGTCATGTGGGTCTCACCCAAGGCCACGACCTTTGTCTTGCCCGACCCCTTGGGTTCGTGCTCCATCTCACGCAACCCCAAGGATGTGGTTTCTGTCTTGCCCGACCCTTGGGTTTGTGCTTTGTCTCCCTTGACCCCAAGGTCGTAGGCTCTGTCTCGCCTAACCCCGAGGCTATGGGCTCCCTCTCACCTGATACCTTGGGTTCATGCTCTATCTCACCTGACCCCTTGGGTTCATGATCTGTCTCACCCAACCCCATGGCCACAAGCTCCGTCTCACCCAACGGGAACCAATACCGCTGCCAACCACTCTAGGTCCAAGCATATGGGCCTGGGTCAAAACTCTAACACCTAGGAAGAGACTAGCATGACTCGATGTAACCCATGGCCATGACGGGCCATACCTAAGGATTCACATCATGAACAACATCGGGCATGCCAGTGCTCTTCTGCCTAATCCTCGTACGAACACTAACAGGCATGTCAGTTCACCACGATGTCTGTCGAGACAGAATGGAACGCCATGACCGGTAGATGATGCATGCACATGGTGCTAGTGATGAATAGGGCCACAACATGGAGCCATCCCTTTTGACATCTTTAGGATTGGAGGCCCCCCATGAAGGAGAAGGACCCGACAATCCTGGGAGCCTTCTTCTCTCTCTCGTTCTTCTCCTTTCCTTCGTGTAACCTATGCTTTCCCTTTGCCTATAAAAGGGGAAGCAGAATTCCCCATGAAGGGGGATCTAGATCCACACAAGACCAAACCACAAGATAAAAACACAAGAGCACGACACGAGCAGATGGCTGAGTAGCGATCGAGCTCTCAGCACCCATTCACTCCTTTCACCAGAGACTTGGGATCCTTTCCCTCTCTCGCCTGTTTGTAACCCCTACTGCAAACCAAGTGCCTGTAACATGAGCAACAACAAACTAGATGTAGGGATGTTCTGACCAAACTAGTATAAACCCTTGTGTCCTCTAAGCACACCATCCGAGCCAGACGCGCAAATACAAATTTACTAATCGGTGGTCTAAAAACACCGACAGTTGGCGCACCAGGTAGAGGCTTTTTGCGCGTCTCAACATCCACATCAGGCCTCGGATGGCTAGTCATGGCGTCAGCTGGGTCTCAGGCACGCACGTGTGCTTTGGGAACCTAGACTTCATCATCATGATGGAGGGAGGATTGCTGTAGGCTCCCGTCGTCGTCCAGCCGCTTCACTCCGCCGGCGTCGACACGATCGCTGAGGCACTTGAGGAGCTATGGCTTCATGCACTGAAGGCCCACACACCTAGGAGGGACTAGCTCCTTAGCTTCGATTATAGGAGGCTAGAGCGCTAGCTCGGTGCCTTCCTAGGACCCCGACCGTCCTAGGAGGACCTACGCTGCCTCACCTTCTCGTTCTCCAACATCATGACCTAGCTTGCTAGAGGAGAGCCACTCTCCTCTAAATGCCTCATCCGGAGTACCCCAATAGCGCTCCCATTTGGTCTGTGCAACATCGCAGAAACTATTGGCCACCTCATGGCGTAGCGCACGCCCCCATCCCCCATGGACGACAAGTTCATGGGGATGACTGAATATGTCATGGAATCTTTCCATGACCTCCTCATGGGAGAATTAGAGTCACCCTCCAACTCTAACTCTAGCAGGGGGAGCCGTCACCCCTCTCATGAATGTTTCATGGTAGGTACTCCCAAGGGATACATCGAAAGCATCCATGAGGGAGAGGCTACCCCAACGAACAGCTTCGACAATGAGGTCAAGGGGGATGCAGTGGCACCACCTCACCTGTGGGTAGAGTAGCTGAAGGCCTGACACTAAGAGCTCGAGGAAGCACAACTCTAGCTCAAGCAGGAATGCACGGAGCTCGAGCGAGAGATCAAGCGCCATGGAGATGGTGGATGTGCATGCACCGTGGCCCACAATGTGAACTAGAGAATCATCAAGGATGATGAAGCCCTCCCACACTTCACCCATGCAAGCTAGAACATCACTGCTATGGTGGCCTTGCTTTGGGGGTTTTCAGGGCCTATGACACCCGAGGATCATTGGGCCCATCACAAGATTTGCACATGACTCGAGCGTGCGGTGACACAACAGGCCAAGAGCTCACTGTCTCAATGATGCAAGCTCAACGCCAGCCAACACGTGCCCTCAAAGCAACCCAATAGGGACGTGTCAGTCCACTAGGCGCGGCAAGGTGGTAGGCCACGGGCCGCGGTCCTAGTACCTAAGCGTCTCGGCCTCCACCATGATGCGTGCAACACCCATGATGCCCACAGGCATACCCATGGTGATGCAAGGGAGGAAGCTAGCAATGGCTACCACCCTCATCATGGCGGATGCTACGATAGTGGCAAGGACCGAAGCCTGAGCCCTGACTTGCTAGGACCTCAGGCCTTTGGCCGTCGCATCCTCAACGCCGTCTTTCCACCGTGGTACTGACCGCCGACCAACATCCCAAAATACTCTAGGGAAATGAACCTCAGACTATGGCTCAAGGATTATCAGCTTGCTTGACAAGTGATGGAGTGGAGAATGATGATTTCATTATCAGCAACCTTCCATTGTTCCTAGCTGATTCGGTGTGAACGTGGTTGGAACACCATCTGCCCAACCAAATCAAAAGTTGGGCGAACCTATGGGAAACTTCTAGGGCACATACATGCATCCTAGGAACCCATGGGATCTCAAAAACTGCTGATAGAAGTCTGGGGAAACTCTTCATGGGTACATCCGGTGCTTCTCCCGGTAGTGCAAAAACTGCCCAACATCACCGACGCCGACATCATAGGAGCTTTCCTATCTAGGACCACCTGCAAGTCCCTAGTTCACAAGCTGGGACATTAGGGCCCACGAACCACCAAGGAGCTCCTCGACATCCTCACCAGCCATGCCTCAGGCAAATAGGCGGTCGGGGCAATTTTTGATCGCCTCAAAGGCAAGGCAAAGTGGGATGAGGATGCCAGCAAAGGCGCCACCAACCGTCCCAATAAGAAGAAGAACAAGCAGCAGCATGAGGGCTCACTCATGGCCACCACCAACTGCAAGGGGGGTCGAAAGTGTACTGAGGGTACCCTAGACCACTTCGAGAAGCTACTCAAAGGGCCATGCCTAAACCATGCTTTCCCTGTCAAGCACCTATAAAAGGACTATGTCCTCATGAAGCTATTCCTGTCCGGAGGCTCCAATAAGGGGGAGCATAGGAAGGAGCCCAAGCTAGCCATAGACAATACTGAGGGGAAGGATGGTAGATTTTAGGCACTGGATGGCTACCTCATGATCTTTGGAGGGTCGATGGCCTATGACTCTAGGTGTCGCTAGAAGCTTACGCGCCGTGAGGTCTATATGGCTGAGCTAGCCATGCCTTCCTTCCTTCGATGGTCTGAGTCCACCATAACCTTTGATCAGACTGATTACCTAGAAAGCGTCCCATAGCCGAGAAGATATCCGCTCATGGTCGACCTAATTATCGGCATGAAGCATCTCACCAAGGTGTTGATGGATGGAGGCAGCGGCCTCAACATCATGTACACTAAAATGCTCGACGCCATGGACATCGACCGATCATGCATCCGACCGACCACGACTCCTTTCCATGGCATTGTATCTAGAAAGCAGGCCGTGCCACTTGGGTAGATTGATCTACCCATCACCTTTGGGAATCTAACCAATTATAGGATGGAGACCGTTACCTTCGAGGTGGTTGGGTTCCATGGTACCTACCACGCCTTCCTAGGATGTTCATGCTACATGAAGTTCATGGCCATCCCCAACTACACCTATGTGAAGTTGAAGATGCTAGGTCATCACTGTTGGCACCTCCTTCCAATGCGCCTATGAGTGTGAGGTCGAGTGCTGTGAACACGCCACACCAATTGTCGCCTCCAAAGAGCTTGAGGCCATTAGGGAGGAGGTCATCAAAGAAGCACCTAACCCCAAGCAGTCAGTTGGGTCTTTCAAACCTATAGAGGGCACCAAGGAGGTCCTCATAGACCCCAGCAGCTCTGACGGCAAAGTGGTGCGCATTGGCACCATGCTTTCCTCCAAATAGGAAAGCACGCTCGCCGACTTCCTCCACGCAAATAGAGAAATTTTTGTGTGGAACCCCTCGGACATGCTAGACATCCCGAGAGAAGTTGTCGAGCATGCCTTAAAGATCTGGCCATGCTCCAAGCCAGTGAAGTAGTGCCTGTGTCGCTTTGACGAGGAGAAACACAGGGCCATCGGCGAGGAGATTGCAAAGCTTTTGGTGGATGGTTTCATCAAGGAAGTATACCACCCCAAGTGGTTAGCCAATCCCGTTCTTGTATGAAAAAAGAATGGGAAATGGAGAATGTCTGTTGACTACATGGGTCTCAAGAAAGCATGTCCAAAGGATCTGTTTCCTTTGCCATGCATAGACCAAGTAGTCGACTCAACCTTAGGGTGTGAAACCCTTTGCTTCCTTGATGCGTACTCCGAGTACCATCAAATCATGATGAAAGAGTCCGACTAGTTCGCCACATCTTTCATCACCCCATTCGGATCATACTGCTATGTCACATTGTTGTTTGGCCTAAAGAACGTGGGGTCTATGTACCAATATTGCATGCTCAAGTGTTTTGGGGATCTCATTGGGTGGACCATTGAGGCCTACGTGGATGACATCGTAGTCAAGTCCAAATGGACTAACCAGGTCATAGTCGACCTAGAGCAGACCTTCGCGAAACTTTGAGCAAACGGCATCAAGCTCAACCCTGAGAAGTGCATTTTTGGGGTCCCAAGGCGTATGCTGCTGGGTTTTATCATCTCTGAGTGTGGCATCAAAGACAACCTGGAGAAGATCTCGTCCATCAGGAGGATGGGCCCAATTCAGAACATAAAGGGGTACAATGAGTTATAGGTGCCTCGTCGCGCTTAGCCCCTTTATCTCGCACCTCAACGAATGAGGTATCCCCATCTATCGGCTTTTGAAGCAGGCCGACCATTTCAAATGGACGCCCAAGGCCCAGGAGGCACTTGACAAGGTCAAGCAGCTCCTGACAAAGGCCCCGATCATGGTTCCTCCAATCGATGGGGAACCACTTTTGCTCTACACTATGGCCAACATGCAAGTGGTCAGCGCCGCCCTAGTGGTAGAGCGAGAAGGAGTGGGACACGCCCTCAAAGTGCAGTGTCCCATGTACTTCATTAGTGAGGTCTTGTTCAATTCTAAGACTCGCTACCCCCAAATCCAAAAACTCCTATACGCCGTCCCAATTGTCAAGAGGAAGTTGTGTCACTACTTCGAGTCGCATCTAGTGACGATCATGACGTCCTTCCCTCTCAGCATGGTCGTCCAAACCAGGATGCCACAGGAAGAATCACAAAGTGGGCACTAGAGCTAGTGGGTCAAGACATTTCATATGCCCCTTGGACGGCCATAAAGTCCCAAGTGCTAGCTGATTTCATTGCAGAGTGGACCAAGGTCCAAATGCCACCAGCAGTCATCGACCAAGAGTACTGGATGATGTACTTCAATGGATCACTGATGAAGAATGGCGCCGGTGCGGGGCTAGTCTTCATTTTGCCCCTCGTGGTACGCATGAGGTACATGGTTTGTATCCATTTCCCCTCCTCCAACAATGTGGCCGAGTATGAGGTGCTCATAAATGGCCTACGCATCGCCATCGAGTTGGGTATAAGATGGCTCGATGTCCGGGGTGACTCATAGCTGGTCATCGACCAAGTCATGAAAGAATCAAGCTACCACAACACCAAGATGGCTACATATTGCCAAGAAGTCCGGTAGCTAGAGGATAGGTTCAAGGGTCTTGAGATCAATCACATCCTGAGGCATCTCAACGAAGCGGCCGATGCGCTGGCGAAAACGGTGTCTGGCCGAGAGCCGGTTCTAATGGGTGTCTTCACTAGCAATCAGTACAAGCCCTCAGTTCACTATGAGGAGCAGGAACAGACCAGTGATGTCCACCTTCCCTAGGCTCGGGGCTAACCAGCTGACGGCTCCATCCGACCCCAAAGTCATGGAGCTTGATGAGGATCTAGCAATAGAGCCTAACCCTCTAGCAAACTAGAGGATGCCTTACCTTGACTACCTCCTCCATGAGGCACTACCGATGGACAAAACAGAGGCTCGATGGCTCACGCATTGTGCCAAGTCCTTTGTCACTATTAAGAGTGAGCTCTACAGTCAAAGCCACACCGGGATCGACATAGGGAAGTAGTTGTTGGGTGATATCTGTAGTAGGGTCTACGGACACCATGCCACACCTAGGACCCTAGTCAAAAACACGTTTAGACAAGGCTTCTACTAGCCAACCACGGTAGCCGATGCTGAATAGATTGTGCACACCTGTGATGGGTGTCAATACTAGGCTTGGTAGACCCACCTACTAGCCCAAGCACTCTAAATGATTCCCATCATGTGGCCATTCGCGGTCTAGGGGCTTGATTTGGTGGACCTCTTAAGAGGGCACCCGAGGGCTATACGCACTTGTTTTCACCATAAACAAGTTTACAAAGTGGATAGAGGTTCAACCGATGTCCATGATCAAGTCTAAGGAAGCCGTGCTATTCTTCCTTGACATCATCCATCGCTTTGGAGTCTCAAACTCCATTATCAAGGACAATAGCATGCAATTCACTAGAAAGAAGTTCCTCCGATTCTATGATGAATACCACATCCACGTCGACTGGTCCACCATGGCGCACCCCCACATGAATGGGCAAGTCGAGTGCATGAATGGCATGGTCCTATAAGGCCTCAAGCCCAGGATCTTCAACTGGTTGAACAAGTTTGGCAAACGATTGGTCGCGGAGCTTCCTGCGGTGCTCTAGAGCTAAAGGATGACCCCAACTGAGCCACCAGCTACACGCCATTCTTCATGGTCTATGGTTCCAAGGTTGTCCTCCCAACCGACCTCGACTATGGAGCACCATGGGTTAGGGCATACGACAAACAGGGAGCCAAGGCATCCCTAGAGGATGCCATGGACTAGCTAGATGAAGCACGCGATGTTGCCCTCCTCCGCTCAGCCAATTACCAGTAAGCGTTGCATTGGTACCACATCCATCGAGTGTGGGGTCGGGACTTCAACGTCGAGGAGCTGGTGCTCCGCCTCGTCCAAAGCAACAAGAACTGCCACAAGCTCTCTCCACTGTGGGAGGACCGTATGTCATCACGGAGGTGCTCCGACTAGGCACCTACAAGCTTAGGACCATCAATGGTGAAGTCTTCATCAATGCCTAGAACATCAAACAACTATATCACTTTTACCCTTAAATCTACATATGCTTTCTCTTATTAGTTTTGCTATTAACTCCTCGATCTTTAGTGACACCCAACCCTAGGAACAGTAGTGGGTCGGGCCTCACTCAAGGGCTAATAAGAGCATATCTATCTGGTAGACATTCTCTATGCTCGACCCTTTCTCACATTAAGACCTAGAAGCGAGGGTTGCGGAAACGAACAATGAGTAAAATTGGTGGGACTGCAAGAAACCTACACCCTAGTGGTTATGGCATTTTTGCTCACCAGCGTAATCAGAGTTTTTCCCCCAACCTACGCTTTTCAACCTTAACTACGGAAAGAGTTAGAACACATTTAATTGTATATCCACCTGACAAATATTTTCTATGCCCGACCCTTTCTCATGTTAACATCTAGAAGCAAGGATTGCAGAAATGAATGTTGAGTAAAACTCGTCGAACTGCAAGAAACCTACGCCCCAGCGGCTACGGCGTTTTTGCTCACGAACATGATTAGAGTTTTTTCATCCGCACCCTGAGCTTTATAGCCTTAATGATGGAAAGGGTCGGAACGCATTAACCTTTTTATACAAAAAGGGTAGAAGGGCTAAAAGTCTATTTGGCCATAACAAAATTTAAGAGCTTCCCTTATTACAAGTTCATTGCCTGACTTATCTGCCTAACTAATTCTTAGGGGGGATGATCTCATCATATATCTTCGTAGGTAAGTACTATGCTAGTAGGTCACCCAAGTCAATCGGATGGCTCAGGCCGCTGCCAAAAGATGGGTAAGGAGCAGTTAGATGCCCCATGCAGGTTATGCCGACTCTGTCATGAACGATGGACCCGGATTCCACTCGGACATATCCAATAAGAGCTCCCAAAACCCATCACTCGAGGCATCAAGGTAAGTCCTATGCCAGTAGGTCACCCAAGTCAATCGGATGGCTCAGGCCACTACCGAGAGACGGGTCACCCTTAATTTACGCATGTTTTCTTTTATTAGTTTCCCTATCGACTCCTCGATCTTTAGGTGATGCCCGACCCTAGCAACAGCAAGGGGTCAGGCCTCACTTAGGGGCTGATAAGAGTATATCTATTCGTTGGACATTCTCTATGCCTAACCCTTTATCATGTTAAAAATGTAAAGGCAAGGTTTGTGGAAACAAACATTGAGTAAAACTGGTCAGACCGCAAGAAACCTACACCCTAGCGGCTACGGCATTCTAGCTCACTAGTGTGATCAGAGTTTGTTGCCTGCACCCTGAGCTTGTTAGCCTTAACTATGAAAAGAGTCAAAACGCATTAAAGAGAATATCTATTCGGTAGACATTCTCTGTACGTGACCCTTTATCACGTTAAAAATGTAAAGGCAAGGTTTGCGGAAACAAACGCTTTGTAAAATTTCTCGGATCGCAAGAAACTTACGCCCTAGTGGCTATGGCATTTTTGCTCACCAGCATGATCAGAGTTTTTTTGCTCGCACCCTGAGCTTTAAGCTCTGCCTTCCTAGGAAGGGGTTTGGAGGGGCCCACCAGCGGAATCTCCATCGAGGAGAGGCCAGCGGGTCACCCAAGTCAATAAGATGGCTTAGGCTGCTGTCGAGAGACAGGTAAGGAGTAGTAGGATGCCCCATGTGGGTTATGCCAACTATGTCATGAATGACGGACCCGGATTCCATTCGGACATATCCGGTAAGAGCTCCCCGAACCCATCACTCGAGCCATTGAGTTAAATTTACCAACCCCCACTTTACTTTTCCAGCGCATGAGCATTCATTCATCCATTCTCATACATACAAGCATCGCATATGCAATTATTACATCACAACGCTTTGCGTCACATCATGAAGTGGAAGTCATCTCATTCAACATGAGAGGTGACCGACCGGGGTTTGAAGGCTAGCCAGAGAAGGGCTCGCGGCCACCTCATGTCAAACAGAGCTAGGGGAGAAAACGCATATGAGCCCCAGCGGCCTTTGCCCGACCCACTCAGAAGCGGATAGGGTCAGCTCAACCTTCTCATTCGATCCTAACCCCAAGCTATGCCCATAGAATCTCCATCAAGGGGAGGCTAGTGGGCCACCTAAGTTAGTATCTGGAATGACTCGGGCATCTACCAGGAGGTGGGTTAAGGAGCAGTGGAATGCCACATGAGGGCTATGCCGACCCCATTAAGAATGATGGACCCATATTCCACTTGGACATGCCCGTTAGTGAGCTCACCAAGTGTGACACTCGAGCCATCAAGGCAAGTGACGTTAGCTCAACCCCTCCAGTTGTGGAAACTGTGGACGGGGTGATGATCACAAAGACGAGCTGACCCCTCGTCCAAACCCCTCTAATGCGTGGGGGTGAGGGAAGTTGGACTCACAAGGAGACTAAATATGTCGTCATAGAACAATGGCTCAGATCCTAGGGAAGTACATACAAAAACTAAGAATAACGTTTCTAAAACAAAAAAGCTTTCTCCCACCAGTTTCGCTATCGTCTCCTCGATCTTTAGTGAAACCCGACTCTGACAATGGCAAGGGGTCAGGTCTCACTTAGGGGCTAATAAGGGTATATATATACTCTTTCTGAAACAATTGATGTGCATGACCCTTTCTCGCATTAAAAATCTGGTGGAAAGGTTTGTGGAAACGAACGTTGAGTAAAACTGGTTGGACTGCAAGAAACCTATGCCCCAGCGGCTACGGTACTCTTGCTTACTAGCGTGACTAGAGTTTTCTCGCCCACACCTTGAGCTCTGCAATCTTAACAAAAGGAAGGGTCAGAATGCATTAACCCCTTTTTTACACATAAAAGGGGAGAAATAACAAATTTGTTCAAACCAAAACAAAAGGACGGACTTGGTCAAGCGAAACAAAAGGGATGGAACTTGTCCACTTATTATAGATACGCCGCCTAACCTATCTGACTAAACTAACCTCTAGCAGAGATGATTTCATCTTCTATCTTGGTAGAAAGGTCATGTGCTAGGGGGGCACCTCCTCCTCGATGATGTCTAGCTCGACATCGGTATAGATGGGCATGAAGCCTTGGCTCATCATCGCTAGATCGATGTTCTCGTAATGAGAATGGGTGATCATGAATGATCGGTGAATGCTAAAGCGAAGTGTTCCCCTCATAATATCATGTGCTTGGTTCATAATCCAGGTGGTGCCAAGCGCGAGGGAGCTTGCCTCCTGCTCTGGGGCTAGCTTGAGCTCATCGCAGACCAGCTGGATGGCGATGTGCAGGTTGTCATGTTCATCGCTATCCTTCTAGAGGGTGTCCTTCACCTTGCTGAGCTCCTTCTCTAGGCCATGGCTCTTCACCAACTCTACCCCAAGCTTGTTGTTGAGACCTACCCAAGTCACATACCGATCATGTCAAAAGCCTTACCATAGATTCTAGGGAGAAAGACAACAAGGGAAACTAGGGACTTACCATCCATGTCTGCTCAAAGCCTGCGCACCTCATTGTGCTGCTAGGTCACCTCGGCCTCCAAGCGCTAGACCTCCTCTTGGCGCTGCCTGACCTCCATGATGAGCCCGATGGACATGCCATCAGCTACAACCTTTAGGCCCCTCTCCCTATGGAGCTCATTCTCAAGGTAGCTGATCTGCTGCTAAGCAATGACGCACTCCTACTGAGCCAGCTCAGTCCCCATATGGAGCTCCTCCATGGCCCAGAACAAATCATCCTGCTAATTCCATAGCCATTCGGCCTCCACGGCGTCCATGTGTGCCATCTCGATTAGGGCCACGAGCTTCTCCCTGGCCTAATGGGCAACAGCGAGCTGTGCGTCTAGCCCCTCATTCTATAGCGTCTCCTTAGCAAGGGACTGGGACTTCTCCTGGCTATGGACCATAAGGATCTACGAAGAAGGCTAGACTTAGAGGTGTGGAAGGAGAACATAAGGGTTGGAAGCATAGTCATATCATACCTGGCCAACCGGGGCAACAATGTTGCGCATCGAGCTCAACATGGTGGTCAAGGCACTAACCGCATCCCCAACCTCCATCTAGATGCTCCCTCATTCCCTCTCCTCTACCGCTTCATCAAGGGTAGCCACCTAGACCAGAGACCGGGACGTCCCCATGCCGACCTCAAGCGGCGCCGACCTCTCTGGCGGTGGTAGCTCCTCTAGAGTGGCTCCTCTGGACATGGAGGGGGCGGGTGACATGGACACAGATGCCTACCCTATCGCCACATTTGTGAAGGATGAGTCAGGTGCACCCCCTTCCATCCACCCCGCCATGAACACGGTCACCTATACGGACAATGGCTCCAGCCGGGCCACCTCCCCCGGACATGCCCTCCCCCAACGTAGCCATTAGCTATGCCTCCCCGATCATTGCCGTGGCCGCTCCAATGCCACTCGTGCTCACCACCGGCCCGATGCCAGCTGGCTCCTAGCATGTTTGTCGGAGGAGGATCTTTTTTGGAGTGAGCTGCAGGAGAGTCCCATGTCCTCTGATGCTGCAAGAGACATGGCGGTCAGTTCATGGCAAAAACTTGTTAGGACAAAAGGATGATAAAAACTCTTGACTCACCTTGACTAGCCCCGGCTGCTCCTCATTGGCACGTTGCTGCTTTGAGCCCTCCCTCAACTCAGAGCGCTCGGATGAATCAAAATGGTCATCTCTTGCTGCCTTAGGAGACATCGCCGAGGGCTCGGATGGAGCAGGGTGACCTATTTTCGCTAGCTCTAGGACCGTCGTTGAAGAACCGAATGAGGCAAGGTGGCCTAGCTCCACCAGATCTAAGGCCATCATCGAAGGTCTGGATGTGGTGGTGTGGCTCAATTCTGCCAGCTCCGGGGGTGAGCCCTCCCCCTCCTGCCTCATGACATGCCTCAGGAAGGGCCCCACATACGGTGAAGGTGGGTCCTCATTTCTAGTGGCTAGATGATCCCACGGGATGGGTGACATGGAGCCGTCATCCTCCTCCACCTCGTCTTCTTCTTCCTCCTCTTCTTTCGACGAGCCTTGACGCTGCTTCCCTCACTGTAGCTTTGCTCACTGCTTCAACCACCATTTCTCCTCCTTGTCATCCTTCTTCTTCTTCCATTGTTCATCCGTGGCATGATTAGCCGCCCTCATGGCCGTGTGCTCTAGAAGTGGCGCGATGGAGTCCCAAAAGACTAACCCCACCGATAGCTCGATGAAGCCCATGTCTGGTCGCGTCATGGGATGCCGCTAGATTGGGAACATGGTGTCAGCCTCCCCCATGGCCTCCTTGATGCGTTGCATGGCCTCGCTATCATAGAGCAACCCCTGGGCGAGCATCGTCCCGATGAGCTACGTGCCAGGCATCATCCCGTATAGCAGGAGGACGTGCGCCATCAGGGGCACCACCCTCCTCGTGTGATACCCCCCAATGATGCTGGCCCCGCGGAGGCCATGGGTCTTTAGGAACGTGATGGCCTCAAGGAGGTCGCGCATCCTCTTCTTCTCCTTGACAGGTGGCCCCCATGGCCATGATGGTGGAACCTCTTTGATCAAACATCTAGAGGAGACAAACAAGGGTGTGGCAGGGTCATCCTTTAGGTAGAAACAATGCGAATGCCACCCCATGTTGGATCTAAAGAGCTGGCAGGGCATGTAATCAACTACCCACTACCCTCGGAAGTGGATGCCCATGCATTCCATCATGTCAGCATGAAAATGTGTCAACACATAGCAAGCCAGAAGGGTCTGCTCGATGGAGCTAGAGATCCGCCTGGCTTCAATGCAAATATGATCGATCCTACGTATTCCTCCTAAGACGTGCCAGTCAATTTGACCCTACAATTGACAAGGATAGAAAGTTTATCATTAATTTAAGGTGGAACATGCCGTTCTGTACCTAGACAGTTCCAAGTATGCCGCTTCGGGAGCAGCCAGATGGGAAAAGCGACTAAATAGCCAATACGCACATAAATCGGCTATTACGAACTCTAAAGCTCATGGGTAGTGATTGATTTTATGTTGATAGGTACAGTACACGTATATGTAAATGAGATCATCAGTTAGGTAGATGTTGCTAGTGTAAAGCATTGAGCCGATGAATCTAATCAGGAAAAAGATATAGCATGCAAACAAATCGACTATCTAATATGAACAGATCTACAAATGCTCTGAATCAAATATGTTACCACCAATAGTGAGGTTTGACCGGATCGATGGCATCTATGACAATAGTAACAAACTAAAATCAAAGAATCCGTAAAAACATCCATACTTCGATAGGCTTTCTGAAAGACATGCTACACGTAAAGGCTCGGATGAATCGGTTAAAATAGTCGATTCAGGTGAAGAGAACTATAGCGTGTGAACAATCAACTATTTCACATGAACAAACCTATGGACTCCTTAGACTCAACCTGCTATCTCTAACAATAGGGTTTGACCAGATCGATGTAGCCGTGAAAAAGACAATGAATCAAACCCTTAAAGTAGACAGATCAATTCATGCTTAACAGAATCAAGGACACACACCGTAGGCATTAACACATAGGTGATTGGCTATTTAGCTAATGCAGGCATAGCAAACAGCTAAGATCACGCCTAACTAGGAACAAAATCTACTAACTAGCATACTCTAATCTATAGTGCCATCAGTGGGGATCGACCGAATTGTTACAGCCATAATGGTGAACTATAAACTAGATTTAACCAGCCAACAAACCTCTTCAAGATTATTAATGCCTTAATCGTGTACTATGCACAATCAAGATCGAAGTAAAAATAGCCGATGAAACATAAACCATCGCTCAAGGTAAACAATACCATGTTGTAACAAAATGAACGACGGACCCAAAGGATATGAGGCCGATCTAACTCAATCTTGACCGAGCAGATTGATGTTGCTGCAAACTAATGACAATGAAGACATCAGCAAGATTGATAACTTAATGAATCTACCTGAAGGACACCACTCTTAGGTAGAGCCGATAACTTGACCTTAATCTATTTTGAGCAGTGGAGGTGGACTAGATCGATGCAGCCATACTTGAACTAGATAAGAGTCGATAACTAGCTTATACTAGAGTCGCAGTGGAGGTTGACCGGATCGATGTAGCTGTACGAACAGAAGTATAAGCCGCGACGGTACCTATAGATAAGCCAGAGGTTGGCCAGACCGATGCAGCCCTGCTCGTTGAAGAACTCATCGAGATCTACTCTACTCCTACTCTTAAGGGTTGGCCGAAGCTGAAAAAAGTAAATGACTTGTATTTGATTGATTGTGTGTCCTTTACAACAGCCAGGGTCCAATATTTATACCTAAAATCTATGCATGAATCCTACTTAAGCATGACTCATTACAATCTTTGGCATGAGAGCAAACATTCCTAATTTAAGATAACTTGGACCCTAATCTTTCCCTTTTTGTAGAGTCCAACATATTTTTCCTAACGCCAACCGTAGGTTTTATCGCTATCTGCTAGCGTTATCTGAAGAGAGTCGATTCCAGTGCTGCATTCGAAGCAGCTGATACCGACCTTTATGCAATCAATTCCTTGATGACATGATCTTGGGAGCTTTTGAGTTCCTGTAATTCTTCTTCCCAAATTTTGGTGTAAACACATGCCCCCCAATTTTGGGATAAAAGTAATTTTATTCCAAAATTATCATGTCTGTACCCTCAATAGGTCCGTAGTCACAGGTAGAGAATCTTGATCTAGGGTTTACTGTCTATCACTGTCTTTGCCAGCTTATGAGCCCATGCTTCAAAACTTTTATGAGAGCATCATTGCTTCATAGGCGCTTGGATCCATCTTTCTAGGCCGACTATAAAAAGTCTATCCGACTCTAGCGAGAGCAACTCAATAACTCAGTTATGTTTCTCTTCTGCCTGCTTCCTCGAGTGCCTCTGGCTCCACCGGACCCTCCATGGTCTAATTCTTTGCCATGAAGATCTTGAGTGGTTAGAAGAATTCTTATGCATAGGGTGATTGTGACGCTCATCTTAGCGCCTTGTCGATCAAGAGGATTAGCTACTATGGTTAGAAGAATTCTTGTGATATCACCTGAGTCTTCTCTCCACGATTGTAGAGCTGTTCTAGTGTTTGCAAGGGCTAAAATGTGTGGACACCTTCCCCTTGTTTGCTTCATCAAATGCCCATCAGGAAAACCATAGACTTCTTTCCAACGGTTTCCCAGCCATTGAGAAATGGGCATCTTTTAGTAGGTGGCTTTCTTTCCCATTGTTTCCCAGTCACCAAGAAATCAATTGGGTATCTGTTAAGCAGGCGGCCTTTCACCTTCTCCGGATGCAATTTTATCAATGGGCCGATGTGACTCGGTTCATGATGACCTTTGGCCTTGTGGGGATCTGGACTCCCTTCAATCCAAAGAAGTCTTGGTGGGTTGATCGTTAGTCAATGTAAACCTTTCATATCTATCCCATGATATTTTGTGATTATGGGAAGCAATAAGTCTGAATCTGTTATCTCTTCGTGATCTGTCCCCTGAATTTCTAGAGTGTCAATCTATTTCCTTATCTGACTTTAATTCCATAACCCTGATGAAGACTATCCTCTCACCTTCCTAGGCTATATATACGGGCCATAGCTATGGATCGAAAAACAGCCTGCTTCATCCCAAACCTTTCATGTCTTTGGTGTGATTCCTGCTTTCCCATAGGTTTGAGGTCATGGAGAACAACAAGAGGTCTGCTGAGGAGGCCCTCAACGGATTTGTATCATCACGTCAGCGCCTTCATCATCAGGAGGGTGCAATCCGGGATGCCCCCACCATCCCGAAGCATAGAGTCGACTTCGCACAGCCTTTGGGGTCATCCTCATCAATAGCTCGCCGCCAGCTCCCCTGCTATCTGAGAAGGCGGATCGACAACGACGATCTTCTTGCCTCCATCGATCGGGCTGGCTAGAATCTCATCGACTACCTCTACCTCGTAGAATCAGCTTTTGCCATGGTTCAGGGTTAATCACCCCCCGAGGCTGACTTGGTGGGGGAGAGGTTGGCTAGGGCTGAAGCTAGAATCATAGCTGAGACATCTACCATAATTTTTTGTCTCTTCTTAACTTTTGTCTTCAAGAATTATGATTGTCCCTTCTCCAAATCTTTTAGATCTATCTGCTCAGCTGGAAAGCCTTTGATCAACTATGAATCACATAGCGGGATTTGTTAATGCTAGGGGTGCTGTGCCGGTGGTCCGCTTGTGCGACATCCCAAACCGTGTTAGAGAGGTTGCTCTCCATGGCGTTGGCTGCTGCATAAGCCCATTCTGGCCATGATCTTTGGCTTCTTCCCCATGGTTTTCTAGCCACCGAACACCCTAGGGATCATGAGCGCTTAGTCGAGGATTTCTTTGACGCTGCCAACTCCGTAGCCCTTACTACCTAGGACGGGGACATAGAGAATAAAGTGTTCCTCGGCCTTTAGTCTATAATAGGAGAAGCTGGTAAACAATTTCTTCGCTTTAATTGGTTTCTTGCACTTATATTCCATGTTCCAATCTGTGCTTGTTCTTGCTCCATAGGTGATACATATCATATCAGCTTTTACTCTTTTGAATTTATTTTTGAACTTGAGGTGATACCCTTCTGGTATCGGCTATTAGAGCGATGATCAAACAAATTGGCTGTTATGTATTAATCCAAACACTAGGATAATATTTCTTTAGATATTTTCCATTGATTGCTCTATCAAACTTTTCTTCTCCTTCTAGTGTTTCCAAAATATAAGCATCGCTAGGCGCACAATGTTTAATCCGATAAGGTCCTTCCCAATTAGGTGACCTTTTGCTGAACTTGTTGTCTTTTGATCGGATCGGCAATTTTACTTTCTAGATTAAGACTCCTTCAGAAAATTGCTTGCTCTTGACCTTTTTATTGTAATACTTTGCAATCCTCAGTTTATTGGCTTCGATATTCTCAAGAGCACGCAGCCGATGGCAACTCAGTCCTCTAAGTCGTCTATCATAAGATTCTTGTAGACTTTGGCTGACAAATCATTTTGCAACATGACATGCCTTGATCCAGTTTGAACTTCCCAATGAAGGTCTGCATTATGGCCATACACAAGTTCATAAGATGACGTTTTAATCGATCCTTGATAGGCCATCCTATATGCCCATAGTGCCTCATTAAGCGTTAAATGCCACTTCCTTGGCTGTTCCTCAATCTTTTTCTTGATTATCTTAATCATAATTTGATTGGATGCTTCTACCTAGCCATTAGCCTAAGCATAGTAAGGAGAAGAATTTACCAACTTAATTCCCATACTAGCAGCAAAGTCTCCAAACTCTTTTGATGTGAACATCGTCCCTTGATCGGTAGTGATAGTTTGAGGAAACCCAAAACGATACACAATATGCTCCTTGACAAAATCAACCATGTTCTTTGAGGTTACTATCTTCAAAGGAATTGCCTCAACCCACTTAGTGAAGTAATCCATCGCTACCAATATGAACTTATGTCCTTTACTTGAGGGTGGAAAAATCTGACCAATTAAATTAATTCCCCAACCTTGAAATGGCCATGGCTTGATTATTGGATTCATAGCCAATGCAGGCAATTTTTGGACATTACCAAAACATTGACAGTCCTCGCACCCCTTATAATATTCAAAACAACCTTCCAATATTGTTGGCTAGAAATATCTAGTTCTACGAATAATCCATTTCATCTTATAAGCCGATTGATGAGCTCCACATATCCCTTCATGCACTTCGCCCATCAACACCTTAGCTTCCTCTTGATTTAAGCATTTGAGCAACACCCCATCGATTGTTTTGTAATATAGCTGATCATCTAGTAAAACATACTTAGTTGATTTATACCTTACCTTTCTGATAACTTTTTGTGACGTATTCCTAAGGTAATCGGCTATTTCAACTCTCCAATCATTATTCGAGGTTTCACTATTCAAGACTTCTTGAAACACTCAATAACCTGACGCACTTTAAGCTAAATGATTGTCCTTTAGATTTTGTGCTCTCAGAATATGTTGAAAAGAGACATGAGGAAATTCCTTGAGCAAACTTTGGCATTCATCATAATATCCCCTTAGAGTATCTTTTTGCACTCATATAGGCCGATCAAGTGATTAATAATTAACTATGAATCTCCAAATACTTAAATTGCTTTGGCCTTTACTTCATGAAGAAGTTGAAGCCCCTTAAGAATAGCTTCATATTCTGCTTGGTTGTTGGTAATCATTGGTTCAGTCAAAAAAGCAAACTCAAAACTTGCCCCCCGAGGCAAAATAATAACAATACCAATGCCATCACCTTGCTTGCATGATGATCCATTAAAGAATAATGTCCAAGGTACTGGCTCTACATAATCAATGCTCGGCTTATGATGTTGGGAGAAAAAATCGGCCATTACTTGTCTTTTGACTGCTTTAGCCGATTTGTACCTCAAGTCAAATTCCGATAGCGCGAGAATCCACTTTCCCACTCTCCCATTTAGTATTGGCATTGATAATATGTGCTTGATCACATTAGCCTTAGAAACAACCATACACTCGGCCAATAACAAGTAGTGTCACAACTTAGTACAAGAGAAATATAAGCACAAACATTACTTTTTGGTGGGAGAATATCTTTTTTCTAGATTCAGAAGTCTTCTACCCAGATAGAAAACAACTCGCACTTTTCCTTCGAGCTCTTGCATTAAGGCCGATCTAATTGTTTTGTCATTGGCCGATATGTACAACTTGAAAGGCTTACCTTGCTGAGGAGGGACCAGCATAGGTGGACATTTCATATATTCTTTTATCTTCTCAAATGCCTTTTGTTGCACGTCACCCCACTTAAATTCTTAATCATTTTTCAACTTCAACAAGGGAGAAAATGACAGAACTCTCTTCGACAAATTTGAAATAAACCTCCTGATAAAATTAATCTTACCAAGCAAAGATTGTAACTCTATTTTAGTAGTCGGGGGTACTGCTTCATCAATTGCTTTCATGTTTTTCTGACCGACTTCAATTCCTCTCTCATGGACCATAAAACCTAAAAATTATCCAGCTGATACTCCAAAGGCACACTTATTGGGATTCATCTTTAGACCATGCTTTTGTGTGCACTCCAAAGTCTCCCGCAAATTAGCTAGGTGTTCTTTGTACCCTTAGATTTTACCATCACATCATCAATGTAGATTTCAACAATCCTGCCGATCAACTTATGAGAAATATAATTCATCGCACTCTGATAAGTTGCACCAGCATTTTTCAAACCAAAGGTCATCACAACCCATTCAAATAAACCAATTGCGCTAGGGCACCTAAAAGTCATCTTTGCTATATCTTCCTTAGCCATGAAAATTTGATTATACCCTGCATTGCCATCCATGAAACTAATGACCTTGTGCCCAGCTACTGCGTCTACCAACATATCGGCTATCGGCAATGGATAACCATCCATGGGTGTAGCCTTGTTCAAATCCCTAAAATCGATGCAAACTCTTAACTTCTCATTCTTCTTATACACGGGAACAACATTCGATATCCACTCTGCATATCGGCAAGGTCGGATAAATTTCGCTTCTAGTAACCTTTCAGTCTCCTTTTTGATATCATCGAGAACATTTGGGTTGAACCTCCTCGGAGCTTGTTTAAGCAGCCGATATCCAAGTTTGATTGGCAGTCGATGCTCAACAATCAATCGATCTAGACCAAGCATTTCATAGTACTCCCAAGCAAAACAATCTTTAAATTCCTTTAATAAACTTACTAACTCTTGCTTATACTCAGGATCCAACTTGGCACTTACATACGTTGGCCTAGGCCTATCTCTGGAACCAATATTCATTTCCTCTAATTCATAGGCCAACGTAAAGCCATGTCCTAGTTTGCCATCTATACCATCTATTGGATTATCCATTAAAACAAATTTTCAAAGCTGGCTACCTAGATCGGCTGTTGGCTTTCATTACTAATCTTAATGAAGCCTCCTTCCCATAGCTTGCTAGAAAAACACTCAAAGTCTTCTAGCTCCCAAAATACTAAATCGGCCATTATGATACTTACAGATTCATCAGCGTGAACCAGCTCGACATCATCTCCATGCCATTGAATCAAACATTGATGCATGGTTGATGGCACACAATAGTTTACATGAATCCAATCGTGACCAAGGAGTAAACTGTATGACCCTTTTCCATCAATGACAAAGAATGTGGTGAGCAGAGTCTTACTCCCGATTGTTAGTTCGACGTTTATTGCCCCCCGAGTCTTAGATGCATTACCCCCAAAGTCCTTAAGCATCATGTCGGTCTCAATCAGATCTCCTAGTCCCTTGCCAAGTTTACAAAAAGTGGTGTAAGGCATAAGATTGACAGAAGCACCTCCATCCACTAACATCTTGTTCATTGATTTCCCATTGATAAAACCTTTTACATATAAAGCCTTTAAGTGCTGATGTTTGACTGGCTTATCGAATATAGCTTGTTGTATAACTGTAAACATGGCAACTATCTCTTCATACTCCGATTCATCAAAATCTAAGTAAACTTCTTGATCCGCTGGAGCTCTGAATTCTTATGGCAACAGAAAAGCCATTTGAATATTAGCTGATGGCTGCCCTCTATCGGTTGTTTGTTTAGCACGCCATACTTGAGGTTTAACAGATGCCTAAGCCTATTCCAACTCTCTATTCCTTAGGTGTTGCACTCTTCTCTTCTAGCTTCTTGTCAAACCTCCTGGACACCATTGGCCTTCCTGCCAAACATATCCTTCTTCATTACTTTCTTTTTCATAATTAGCCTAGTTTTGATCAACAACTCATTTTCCAAGCTGATCATGAACACTTCTATTTTTTAAGTGTCGATCCATGTTATTATGATGATACCCATCTTGACCATGGATAGACCGGTAGTTGGCTTGAGATTGCCTAAACTTCCAATATTGCTCGCTGCATTCCGGACAGTTATTTCTAGTATGCAACTTCAAACCTTCGTTCCAGCAATGTCTGAAGAAAGGACAATTCTAATGGGATTTAGCTTGCTTTCTTTCATACCTCTCTTTTTCCTGTTGACGCTGGTATTCTTGTTCTTCTAACCAATGCTGATAATCCTTTTTCTTCTGCCACTACCATTTATTCAACAAAATTCGAGACGTCACACGTGGCTTTGTTGTCCCATCCTTTGACGTTTCTCCCTGCTCATATCGGCTCTTTTGTTGGTCACGACGCCTTCTAATCTCTCTGTATTCATTAGTCGATATTTACATCTCAGGATCAACTGTTCTAGTTTCTCTTGATCTGGGTGATGTTAGGACCTTAGTCTTTCCTTTGAGCAGCCTGGCATCGACCATGTTCTAATCTCTTGGGAAAGGATTATCGTCAACTTTCTTCTTTCGAGGTGTATCAAATTTGAGCCTTCCTTACTGAATAGCCCTCTGTATATGATGCTGGAAAACTCTGCATTCATTAGTAGAATGAGATGTAGCATTATGAAACTTATAGAACTTCTTATTCTTCAACTGATCAGGGGGCAACATAACATGATTATTGGGCAACTTGATCTATCCCTTCTCAAGCAAGAAATAGAAGAGTTTGTCTAACTTTGTAACGTCGAAATCGTAGCTCTCTTCGACTCCTCTTCCCCAAGGATTTGGCATCATTACCATCTTCTTACCCCAATTCCATTCGGCCATGGCAACCTCTTCTTCTTCATTGTCTTCATAGCCATCATTGACTGAATATGGATTATAGGCTTTGGCCATTGTGGTACTTTTCTAGAATCGGGTATCTCTACGCATATTCTAGAACTATCTATTGAGTGCTGCCACTCGTTGAGCCAATTGACCCAAGTTATCAAACTCTTATCCCAACAACTTCTCTCTCTATGTTGGTAGCATTCCTTGAACAGCCAAAGTAGCTAGCTGATCATCAGAGAAGTTTAATGAGAAGCACAAATTTCTAGTCTCTCGGAACCTCTGAAGAAACTCGGTGCTTGATTCATTAGTTTTCTGTCTTATAGTTGTCAAATCGGTAATCTTCTTTTCCCCTGTCCCAGTGTAAAAATATGTATGAAACTTCTTCTCTAGGTTAGCCCAATTGGCGATGGAGTTAACTGGTAGTGATGAAAACCATGTGAAGGCTGGCTCTGACAGTGACAAAGAGAAGAAACGAACTTGATGGGCCTCTTCAATGGATGCTTCGCCTAATTGTGTAAGATACTGACCGACATGTTCTATTGTGCTTGGTTAAAGACATTAGGATCTATATCTCTATAGATCCTTTGATTTGATGGTGCTATTTTTTGAGCCGATGACGGTATGTGGCTTGATGTGCCAAAATTAACCATCTAGTTCTAACCTTGCCCCACCTATTGTTGCACATGCTGCACTAACGATCCAAGATTATACTATATCTGACTCATAGTAGCACCTTGAACTTGCTCAGATGAACTCTGAACTACCTAGACATCATCATTACCAGCTAGGGCTGCTTCTTGATGGCTAATACCAGCTTGATTAATCCCCTGAGTCAATGGATGTGGAATGTTGTAATAAGTTGACCCAACCTGATCAACTAGAAACCCGTGAAACACCTCTTTCATGGTGTTGTGGAATGTGTTCAAGAAAACTTCATTATGGTTCGATATGGCATCATGAATAGATTTGTTCACAGCTTCCATGAAGAAACACCTATCTTTAGCTTCATCCACATCTGTCTGCCCATGCAACAGAACTCTCAGTAGTGGATATTTCTGAACAATCGTATTGTCATGTGTCTTGGTGTAGGACAACAAACACATGTTCTAAAATTCTTCTATAGCTTTGCTGATGACATCTTTATCTCTATCAGGTAGGTCTTCATAAGGTAGCATAAGGATGTCATTGTTGTTGTAGGCCACCATGACGATTGTGGTGTCCCACTAGGCATGCCAAAACATGTGTTGGCATGAAAATGTGTCAACACAGAGTAAGACGGAAGGGTCTACTCAATGGAGCTAGAGATCCGCCTGGCTTCAACGTAGGGATGATCGATCCTGTGTATTCCTCCCGACACGTGCCAGTCAATTTGACCTTGCAATTGTCGAGGAGAGAAAGTTTATCAGTAATTTAAGGTGGAACATATCGGTCTATGCCCAGACAGTTCCAAGTATGCCACTTCAGGAGCAGCCAGATGGGAAAAGCGACTAAATAGCTGATACGCATAGAAATTGGCTGTTATGGAATGTAAAGCTCATGGGTAGCGATTGATTTTATGTTGATAGGTACAGTACACGTATATGTAAATGAGATCATCAGCTAGGTAGATGTTCTAGTGTAAAGCATTGAGCTAATGAATCTAATTGGGAAAAAGATATAGCATGTGAACAAATTGACTATCTGATGTGAACGGATCTACAAATGCTCTGAATCTAATCTATTACCACCAACAGTGAGGTTCAACTGGATCGATGGTAGCTATGATGATAGTAACAAACTAAAACCGTAGAATCCGTAAAAATATCCATACATCGATAGGCTTTTCGAAAGACATGCTATACGTGAAGGCTCGAATGAATCGGCTAAAATAGCCAATTCAGGTGAAGAGAACTACAGCATGTGAACAATCGACTATTTCATATGAACAAACCTATAGACTCCTTAGACTCAACCTGCTATCTATAATAGTGGGGTTCGACCGGATCGATGCAGCAGTGAAAAAGACAATGAATCAAACCCTTAAAGTACACAGATCTATTCACGCTTAATAGAATCATGGATGTACACTATACGCATTAACGCATAGGCGATCAGCTATTTAGCTAATGCAGGCATAGCAAACAACTAAGGTCATGCCTAACCAGGAACAAATCTACTAACTAGCATCCTCCAATCTATAGTGCTATCAGTGGTGATCGACCGGATCGTTACAACCATAATGGTGAGCTATAAACTAGATTTAACCAGCTAGCAAACCTCTTTAAGATTATTCATGCCTTAACCGCATACTATGCACGATCAAAAACAAAGTAAAAATAGCCGATGAAACATAAACCGTCAGTCAAGGTAAACAATATCATGTTGTAACAAAACGAACGACAGACCCAAAGGATATGAGGCCAATCTAACTCAATCTTGACGAGGTAGATTGATGTTGCTGCAAACTAATGACAATGAAGACATCAGCAAGATTGGTAACTTAATGAATCTACCTGAAGGACACCACTCTTAGGTAGAGCCGATAACTTGACCTTAATTTAGTTTGAGCAGTGAAGGTCAACTGGATCGATGCAGCCATATAAGAGTTGATAACTAGCTTATACTAGAGTCACAGTGGAGGTCGACCGGATCAATGCAGCCATACGAACAGAAGTATAAGCCATGACGGTACTTACAGACAAGCTGGAGGTCGGCCGAACTGATGTAGCCCTGCTCGCTGAAGAACTCGCTGAGATCTACTCTACTCCTACCTCTAAGGGTTGGCCGGAGCCAAAAAAACTAAATGACTTGTATTTGATTGATTGTGTGTCCTTTACAATAGCCGGGGTCCAATATTTATACCCAGAATCTACATATGAATCCTACTTAAGCACGACTCATTACAATCTTTGGCATGAGAGAAAACATTCCTAATTTAAGATAACTTGGACCCTAATCTTTCCCTTTTTGTAGAGTCGAACATGTTTTTCCTAACGCCAATCATAGCTTTTATCGTTATCTGCTGGCGTTATCTAAAGAGAGCCTATTCTAGTGCTGCATTCGAAATAGCTAATACTGACCTTTATGCAATCAATTCCTTGATGACATGATGTTGGGAGATTTCGAGTTCCTGCAATTCTTCTTCCCAAATTTTGGTGTAAACACATCGGCACCGGGGTCTCTTGGCCTCTCTCCTTCTTCATCAAGGAGATGCAGAAGAAATATCTCTAGAGCTCAAAGTGGAGCTCGATCCTAGGTACCCCTCACACATCGGGATGAAGGCCATGATATGCTGGATCGCTTTGGGGTTCAAGTGTTGTAGCTCAATCTGATAATGGTGCAGTAGACCCCAGAAATATGGGTGATGAGGAACCATGAGTCCGCGCTCATGGAAGAGCGCGAAGGAGATGACGTAGCCATCGGGTGGTGCCGGTGCCTCCTCATGGCTGGGCATAAGCCACTCCACCACATCGGTTCTCCTGTAGAGAAGACCACGCTTTATGAGGCCCTCCATGCCCATAGGTAACATCGAAGCGATGCCACGAATCCATGGAGGATAGAGGTGGCTATGGAGAAGCAAAGTCGGCAATAGAGGAGCAGAGGCTATAGATCTAGGGCTCTAGAGGTGGACAAGCAAGCATGATAGATCTAAATAGCGGCGGTGGAGAAACAAAGAAGGTAAGGCTGCATTTTTAGTGTGCAAAAACATGAAGGGGCAGGCCGCTATTTATAAGGCGAAGTAGGGCGAGAAGGTGAACCATCTGCCTAGATTCACGCTCCCACAGCGCCGTGTCATGACACCTCCCTCCAAAGATCATGCGCACACAATCTCTGTCCGCACCCTCAAAGGACACGCCGGATGATGGTTCACCCTATCGATGGACAAAGAACCGTCATAGGTAAGGAGGGATACAGAACTGAAAATGCTCCTACAGCCCATTCAGGCCCAAGAGTTTGAAGGTTAGCCCACCAATAGGTTCATAGCTGCTTCGAGGCACCCTAAGAGTGAGGGGTGGAAAGGGATGGGCCCACTAGCAGCTAGTACCTGGGCGCATGAGTGCCACGGGCATCCCATCCCATGTTTGAGTCTTGGTTGGTTCCTAGTCCATGGTCTTTCCTTAAAGAAAGGCAACGAGCCCTTGGGACCGATCGAACGGACCTAAGAACTATATGGATTAGCCACTAAGAATCTAGAGTTGGTCACCAGCTGACCCATGCTAGACCCCCATGAACGGGAAGCCAGGGCCCCACTCGGACAAGCCCGTTAATAGCTCATTGAGCACCATGTTTCATCCATCGAGAAAAAATGTGACACGGCTCAACCCCTCCATTTTATAGAAAAAATGCTTGAGGGACGATGATCACAAAGATGAGCTGACCCTCAACCAGGCCCCTGCTATGTGTGGGGGCTCAAGGAAAGTTGGACTCATAAGGAGACCATATGCATGGTTATAGTACGACGGTGAACCGATCGGATCCTAGGGGACCAGAATCAAGAAAAATCTTTTCGACCTCCTGAATCCTATGGTTACATGCCCCCAAGAAGACTAATCATGACAAAAGGGAACAACCATCCCACCAGGACACACCATAGGCTACAAAAATAAGGCCAAGGCCCTTAGAGTCCTCCCATCCAGAAAAGCCTCCAAAGGAGAATTCTACTCCACCACAGGCACAGGGGCTACTATCGGGATCGATAGTAGGAATACCTAAAGCAAGGAAGTTAGCACCCACACTAACTTCCTAGGATAGAGCAAGATGTATTAAAAGGTCTCGCTTGACCCCTTGGGTATGGGCTCCATCTCGCCTGACCCCAAGGACACGGTTTCTGTCTCACCCGACCTCTTGGCCATGCAGGTCCCGCCCAAGGCCGTAGGCTTTGTCTCGCCCAACCCCTTGGGTTCATGCTCCATCTCGCCTGACCCCAAGGATGTGGTTTCTATCTTGCCTGACCCCTTGGGTTCATGCTCCATCTCGCACGACCCCTTGGGTTCATGCCCCATCTTGCCTAACCCCAAGGGGCTCCGTCTCACCCGACCCCGAGGCCGTGGGCTCCATTTCGCTCGACCCCCTTGGTTCATGCTCCATCTCGCCTAACCCATGGGTTCATGCTCCTTCTCGCTTGACCCCAAGGCCATAGGCTTCATCTCGCCCGACGAGGACCCATACTACCGCCAACCACTCCAAGTCTAAGCATATGGGCCTGGGTCAAAACTCTAAAACTAGGGAAGAGACTGGCATGACTCAATGCAACCCATGGCTATGATGGGCCATACCTAAGGATTCACATCAAGAATAGCATCGGGCGTGCCGGTGCTGTTCTACCTAACCCTTGTATGAACGCTGATAGGCGCATCAATTCACCACGATGTCTGCCCGAACAGAATGGAATGCCATGATTGGTAGATGACGCCTACGCATGGCCCCAGTGATGAATAGGGCCATGATGTGGAGCTATCCCTATTGACATCTATAGGATTGGAGGGGCCCCCATGAAGGAGAAGAAGGACCCGATAATCCTAGAAGCCTTCTTCTCTCTCTCTCTCGTTCTTCTCCTTTTCCTCAGCTATAACCCATGCTTTCCCTTTGCCTATAAAAGGAGAAGTAGGGTGCCCCATGAAGTGGGATCTAGATCCACACAAGACTGAACCACAAGATAAAAACATGAGAGCACGACATGAGCACACGACTGAGCAACGATCGAGCTCTCAGCACTAGTTCACTCCTTTCACCAGAGACTTGGCATCCTTTCCCTCTCTCACCTATTTGTAACCCCTACTGCAAACCAAGTGCCAGTAACACGAGTAGTAGCAAACTAGACGTAGGAACATTCTGCCTGAACCAGTACAAACCCTTGTGTCCTCCAAGCCAGACATGCCAGATGCTCAAATACAAATTTACTCATCGGTGGTCCAAAAACACCGACACATGGGCTCACGACAGAAAGGATAGTGTTGCTACCTCAGGTCCACCTCAGCCACCACAGATAGACGCTACTCTAATAGCGATACTTGATAGGACGTAGCAGGAGTAGACACGTTAGGCACATGCCATAGCTACAGCTCTCGCTCAGATGCAAACATGGTAGGACTAGTTCCAGCAGTAGCAGTAGGCCATTTAGCAGCAAGAGCTTCTAGGTTTCATGCAACATGTTCTTATAGCTATAGGGATTGTTCTTTACTGGCCCACATTGTAGCTTGGTTTGACTATTACTAGTACCCCAGTGACTCTAGTTGTATAGCCAAGTGGGCTTCAAAGTCAAGGATAGACAGCTACATAGTTTGCCTTGCCCACCGAGCAGGTTTCGTAGTGGTTTGCTACACTAGGGACATAGACTCAGGGTTTCACTCCGATTATCACCGAATTCACCCCTACTTAGTCTAAGTCAGCGTTAGTGAAAGACACACCAGTCTCTAGGGCTTGGCTACCACTTTTAGTGATATCACTGGTCCCCCCACACCTCTAGAGCTTTAGGTGCCTATTACTACAACAATAGCTCTAGTCATAGACACTACTGAGATGATCTTGTCTTCGGTTGGTTCATCTAAGCCACCTCCAATAGTCACTTCTACCCTTGAGGCCTCAGTGATAGAGACAACAATAGTCATGGCTACTACAAAGATAGCTTTAGAGCCATAGGGTCTGGCCACTACCATATCTTTAGAGTCTTGGCTGGCTGACCCAGTTACCGAGTCCACCGAGTAGACCCAGACCACTTCACCTCCACTTCTAGTTACTTAGGGTCAGCGTGAGTCTGCTCTAGAGGGTCTGATAGCTCAGAGTTCATAGTCTCCACATGTCTCCGCACCCGACTTGTCTGCTCCCATTCAGCCGCCCGACCCTTAGGTTTTGGTGCTTACCGCCAAAGGGGGAGAGGGAGCAATTATGTAGACTTAGGGGGAGAATGTGACATGGACTCATTCTTTTGTGTGTGATACTTATTGCATTCTCGTCTACCTTTATGCATTGTATTATATGTGTGTTTGCATGATGTGTTGGATTATGTGACATGTGTGCTCTCTACTTTGATATGTATATATATCATGTCATTTGGTTATGCTCATTTGCTTTGCTTTTGTGTTATACTCCGATTCAAATGAGCTCTCTATTTCATACTCGTGCTTACTTCATATCCATTGAGTACATGTTGTTGGCTTGCTTTGTATAAGCATGACTAACTTCTTTTGTTCTTATTGTCTAAGTGCTTATATGAACCAAGCATGTTGAAAACCTCACCCATCTCTTTTACACATACTCAATGTGGTGTTGTCATCAATCACCGAAAAGGGGGAGATTGAAAGCATCTAGGCCCCTAGTTGGGTTTTGGTGATTAATGATGACATGAAATTACTGTGACTAACATGTGTTTTGCAAAGGAAATTTGAGTTAGGTCATGGTAATGATGTTTGATTGGGCAATTATGGTTTTCATGCCCCTATCGATGAAAATCGTTTTAGTTTTCAAAGGATGGATGACAAGGTTAAGGATGGACTAGTTCTAAGTGTCATTTGGTGTTGGAGAGACACTTAGAGTAGTTTAGGACTTTGTTTTTCCCTTTGGCTATACTATTAAGGGGTCTATGAACTAGTAGCATGACCTAGGTGAGTCTAATGGTTTAGGTGTGGTGCACACTTGTCAAACATAGCACTAGGTAGCTTAGGGATAGCCCAAAAATTAGTTGGAGTCAACTTCATTCATAATGTTTTTTGAATTGGAAGTGAATGGAATTAAGACAAAGTGATTGGACGCTGGTCCTTACAAGACTGGCTGCATCAGGTTAGTTGCTTGGCTTGTGCAGTAGGAACAGAGGAACGACCGAACACTGGCTCCTGGCTAGGACCATATGCCAGGTGATGACCAACTATAGCAGTAGCACTTCATTGTTAACTAAGGACCGGTCGCAGTAAGGTAAGTGACTGGACTCATGGTTGACAATGTCCGGTCAACATCAGAAAGGCACCAGAGAGCCTTTTTGATGATCTAACATGTTAGGTTAGGGTGGATTAGACTCTACGTGGAGTCCGATCACTCCAACGGCCTCTATCTATGCTGACTAGTCCAATACTGACCGGACACATCCAGTCACCCTAACGAGCACGTCCGATTAGCTAGCATAGTGGCTGTTTTGTTTCAAACGACTAGTTGAGTTGGTGGGGGTATTTATACTTCTCCAACTCGTCCAACTTAACTCTCTTGCCCATTTGTTCAACTGAGAAACACCTTTGGAGTTTAAGGGAGTGCAAGATCCTAGTGGGGTGATTGAGATTTGAGAATCCAAGATTAAGGACATCATTAGTGCATAAGAAGTAGCAAGTGTGCATCCACCTTTCTCATTAGGCTTGTCATGGTCAAGTGAGAGTTTGTGCTTGTTACTCTTGGTGATCGCCATCACCTAGATGGCTCGATGATGATTGGAAGCTTGGTGATCATCCAGCGGAGCTTGTGGATGACCCAAGTCATCTTGTCAGCGGTTGTGGGTGATTCACCATGACAAAGTGTTAATGAATCAGTCCATAGAGAGCACTTGATCCTTGCGTGGATCATAGGGGAGCCACACCCTTGCATGGGTACTCCAACGAGGACTAGTGGGGAGTGGCGACTCTCTAATACCTTGGAAAAACATCGCCACATTCCTCTCCCTCTCTTTACTTTGAGAATTTACATTTGAGCAATTCAATTCATGTCTACATTCTTAGAATTGACATGCTAGAGTAGGATTGGAACCTAGGGTGCAAAACTTTTATGTGGTAGAATAATAGAAACACTTCTAGGCACAAGGGGTTGAAATGAGCTAAGTGTAGGGCTCGATTATTGCAAGAAATTTAGAATTAGCCCAATTCACATCCCCCTCTTGGGCATCTTAATCCTTTCACATACCACTAGCTTTAGTTGGATTACCCCTGTTCTGTTGAATTGTGGAATAAGACAGGACAATAGATGTTGTTTTGACCATCCAGTAGGCTTCCACAAGAAAAGAAGAAACATTGAAGAACCCCAGGGTGACTGAGCATTCAAGATCCATCAACACTGGAATGCTGCCATCTCACAGGTTTGTATAGACATATATAAATTCTCTAACCAAGTGTAGATTGGAGAAAAAGGTCGTTGTCACAAGAATTCAAATCGCATCTCAAGTGACAAATATAGATGCTACACTACTCACAAATTCCATCATGTGAGCCATGGTAAGTATGACCAAGAAAGGTGAGATAGTCTTGCTCATGGACTTAAAATTTAATGAGTAGTTATCTTTTAAACTTTTTGTGTTCCATTGTATGTTTACTTTGAATAATCCTTGCATCCACTCTGATTAGATTAAATTTTCCCATATCAAATTCACAACATGTTTAGTTCCATTCATATATCCATCCCACTTGCATCCTTATTAAATAAAGAAAAAATTATATGGACACATGAAGGTCAAAGTATAAAAAAAGAAAAAAATGTGAGCACATGAAGGCTCATGCTTGGTAAAAAAATCTCTCACCATGATCATGCTCTTTCATCTCTATTCGAATGAATCTCTATAAAGCTTTCATGCTACCTTTGTTTGCCATAGTATGCTTAAGGTTTTCATGTATCCACATACACCTTTTAAATTAGGCAAGGTGCTTAGTTTAAACTATTTTCTTAAATAAAATTAGACGAGGTGTTTAGTTTGATTTTCGAACCAAGAGGTGTGTTGATCTTACTTCCAAAGGCTTTTTAAATTAAGCATAGTGCTTAGGTTAAAATGCCTTCCTAAATCAAATTAGACGTGGTGTCTAGGTTGATTTTTGAGCCGATAGTATGCTTTAGTAGATATTGGATATTTTGTTGGACAGACCCCTGCAGGGAACTTTCAAAATCAATCTAGGTAAGTCCTAAGATAAATTCACGTCAAAGATGAATCAAGGCATGTGATGAACTCCAATAACTCTATGCAAAGAAGACCCAGCTCATTCTTCTTGGAAGGAAGAACTGTAAGTATCAAGGTTTATTCACTTATCCTTTGTTGCAAGTTATCTTAGCCTCGAACCATGCTAGAATGCAGCAAACACATAAAAATTGCTATAAGACATGATAAACAAAACCTATGCTAAAGTAATCCTAAAACCATCTTTTCATTAGCATAGATGAAAATCACACAAATTATGGATAACAACCCATCTTTCAAATTTATTGTATTCCCTCGGTTATGTGTCCATTAACATTTTGCAAGAAAGAATGAATATAAGCCGTGCCTATCCATGGTTTGGTATGAACCTGCGAACCCAAACCAAACCACCACTTTAGCTATGGAACAAAGAGAAATAAGACGAGTGCCACAAAAAGGATGTACAATAGAAGCACTCACTCATAGGAAGTGGACAAACAAATCAACAAGCCACAAGTAACATCAAAGGCAACCTAGCAACTCACCTTTTTAGGACTCAAGCTAGGAGGCTGATGAGAAGCAGGGTGCAACTCACCTCATATTAGCCAAATTGATGCCTGCTTTCATCATATTCGAAAACACCAACTCGCATGTCAGCAGCAAGGACCAAGACAACGAGATGCCATGACATGCATCCTCATATCAACCAACATCATCAACCGATGGTGGATTGCTGACGCTGTCTCATAAGGTCCAAAAACAGCCATGGTCACACATGACACCCCCTAAGTCATTGGAGATGAAGCTTTCATGCAAATTCCAAACAATCTCCTTCCCTGACCATTAAGACGGCTAGTGTATCGCTAACAAACAAAGAAAAACAACTCTCTGCCATGTCGCTAGAAGATAAAGACAATCAAGGAGAAACTTGAGTTTACATATCCAATGAACCCCAACTCATCAACCAAGGATCAACAAAAATCAAGAAAGGTTGATGGAAGAAGAGCATGCAATTGTCCATATTCACATCTCCAAGATTGAATGGTGCAAAGAAAAGCTAAAGGCAAGAAGAGGTCCTGCTCAATGGACCTAAAGCCATAAAGCTCTCGCCAATAGGTAAATTGGATAAGCTTCCTTCAGGTATGTTTTGTCACTAATCATTTCAACAAAACAAAGGAAAATGTAACACCCTAGTTGTTAAGCTTGCATAATTTGACTTGCATTGCATGAGCATGAGCATCAAGCATTCATATTTAAGCTTTTACATTTGAAACATATGATTGAAACATATGAAACATGCCTTGCTATTTCATGTTTTCTTTGTGTATGCTTATGATCATGAGTGAATAAGTGTAAGTGGTTGATGTTAGTTACTAAAACATCTTAGCTACACTTAGGATGACTAATGGAACATGGTTCTTGTAGACCACTTTGTCTAATTAAGCTTCTAAGTGATGCTATGCATGTTGACATGGAAAGTGAAATGTGTAACCAATGTATGAAATGTGTGTGTGACCTTATGAATAGCTTAAACATGTTTAGAATGTCATTATGAACAACTTTGATATTCATAACTAAGGCTAGTTTGGTCATTAAGACATAGATATAGTGTAAGTCATCATTTGAATGTAGTAGGTTTGACCTAGTTTGAACTATGTCATAGAGACATTGCATGGATGTGGTCACTAAAGCAAAGTTGTAGTGTTTGATGAGAGGAACAACTTTTATTTTTGGGTCATAGGCTAGTTCAGCTCCTAACATGCTTGAAACTTGCTCACAAAAATCAGTTTTTTCCTATTTTTAGCACTTAGGAAAAATTTGCTAAGTGTTTAACACCGATAGTGTGACGAGCTCAACTTTGGGCTGATTTTACTCCCTAACCATTGCAAATTAGGAGAAGGTTTCTTAAGCATTTTTGTAGCTGGTGCATAGGTCTACAAGTTTTATTCAAATTGTTTGCACTAACAAGATACGGATTAGGAGTTTTATCGCCTTCAAATCGTGTCGTTAGGCCGGGTTTCGCGGTCTGAAGAACACCGCGCCGCACGCTATCATGGCCGACCATGGACAGAGCATGGCTACTGCATGGCCGCCACTGGCCAACACTTGGCCCTCGATGCCGTGCGCTGGCGCCCGTTATCTGCACGCCCCGCACCACATTCCCACTCACGCGCACTCCCTCACTCACTCTCCATCGCCTGTTTTCGCTCTCGCTGTGGAACTAGAGCTGTGCCACATCTCCCTCCACATCCTTGATGTGATTGCAGCACCGGAAGAGCTTCGGTGAGGGCATATTCATCATTTTTGTCCTCATCGGACTCACGGCGTCCATGGCCGCCTCCACAGTGAGCTCGACGTTGCACTACTTGCTTGGCCATTTTCATTGATTTCTCATGTTAGGGCTTGTACAGGGTGTGTTCTTTCTTGTGGCATGATGTTACTGTGAGTCGTTGCTTCGCCAGTGTAGAACACGACGACCCATGCTGCCACGCTCGCACCTCTACGCCACCGTGCACGTGGCCGGAGCTCGTCGGAGCACCTAGAGTCACCTAGTCGCCTAGATAGATCCGCATGGTCACCATGACGCTTGTGCACTACTTTCCTGGCCTCGTCATGGCCCACAATGGCTAGTGTACCACAGTGCCGCACCGCCGTGCCGCCATGATAGGTGACGAGGTGTCTCATGTGCACCCACACCCCCACTACCTAGGTCACCCGATGCGCTTTGATGTGTAGAGCACAATGATGGGATTGGGTTGGTCGGATAGCTCTCTGGTAATGAGCTAGGTCCGGTCTACGCCGATCCCCTACTTCCTGTGTCACTGACCAGTGGGCCCGACTGGCCTCTGGGTCCCGGCTGTCAGTGGCTTAGAGTGAAGAGGATAGCTCATTTATTTTAGATTTACATTCTAGCTTTGGAAAATCATAAGTTGAGTTCTAGAGATCCAAATCTTGTGAACCAAATTTTTTAGTGTTCCTTAGGAAGTGTAGTATTTTATAAAAATATGGTATGCACAGTTTCTGATATTTTTATTGGGGATTGAAATGTGTTTAGATAAATGCTTTTTGAATGTTTACAATCTTGTAAATTAGATATCTTGAGCTAGGAAAATGATAAAATTGTGATTCCAATTTTGTTAGTCTTGTGTTGACATGCTCTAGCTAGGAAAAATAATAAGCTCACTATAAACTTGATTGAAATATGATCTTTTTATTTATCTATTAATAAATAGCATTTTCTGAGGAAATTTTTAGGGATAAAAATATGTAACATATTGCTATGAAAATTTTTGTACAGTAGTATGGCACTAATATGAAGCTAGGAAAAATATATAATCTATTGCTTGACACTTTTCTATAGGGTTTACTAGTTTTACTAAAATAACCCTAGCTAGTTGTCATTTTTGCATAGGATGTTTTACATGAGCAAATGTTATGAAATTTTCACAGTAACCTATTGTAATCACTAGGAAGCTACTGTAATTTTATGAGAATTTATTGTACACATTTGGTGTATGTTTGTTATTTACCCTAATTATCTAATTAAATTAATAAAGGCATTTAAGTAATTATATTGTGATTAACCATGATGTTTTCTATGGTTCTTATGATGCATAGTAACTGTTGATGTCAATAGTAAAGCTTAGATGCAATTAATTGTTTGCAACTAACTATTTATCACTTTATAATTAAAATAAAGGGCTGCATGTATAGTTTTGATTGTGTGGATGATTTCATGTGGATAATGATCTTTGCTGTAAAACTTGTTAATAACAATGTTGTAGATAACTTACTAATCTAACTTGTGTTAAAGTTTCATGGTCATATGACTTAGGTTTTTAGAGTTCTAGCTATTACAAGTTTGCTATCCGAAATGTTTACTTTCTGGACAGATTTGATTGACTGATTTGTTTGACCTAGATAACTATTGAATAACCTAAAGAGTATTTAAAGGAAGTTGTAGACAATTTCATAAGATTTCTAGAATATCCACAATCATGTGATTATGATGTATATAACTCCAGTTATGGTTAAAACAAGTTGTTGTTGTTTTGTAGTTCGGTAAATGAGTCCCATGAGTGTTTGCTTAGGTAATAGAGAAGAGATATGCACCTACTCAGTAAAATATGATGCACTTGTTATTACCTTCACACCATGAAATTACTTACAAGGATGCATTCATCATGTTTTATCATACTATACTTGTCGACATCTATGCATTCATAATATCTTATGTCATATGCATGCATATAGGATCGATCGAGGATATAACATTGCTGGAATTCAACGAAGAAGATGAAGGGGTTCAGTAGGAGATTCCTCAAGCCACAGCTCCCGAAGAAGAGGAGCAGAATCCAGAAGATCTCCCGAAGTGCCTTGATCACCGCCCCACTTCCTTTCTGAAAGGCAAACCCCGGAGCATTCTAAGTCTCCCATTGTTTTACAAAATAATACTTGAGTCCTTTATGTTTGATGCATTAGGTTATAAGAGTTGATTGGAACCACTTGATGCATATAATTTCCTTATCTAGAATGTAGCACTTGGTTTTAAGAACAAAACTAGATACACACCATATGTGAGCCTAGGAAGTCAAATCTCATATATAGCTACAAATAAGGGTAATATCAATAGACAATGCTCAATATATAACGTAGTTAGTATAGAGAATATAACCTTAGATAGCAAATAGCGGAAAGACATCTTTGATCTTCGGGTGAAGACTCCAATTCCACAGGGACAACTCACTGGTTGATCACAAGCCTAAATCCTCCAAACTCTAGCAATCTAGTACCCATCCATGATTTTCATCCAAATATTTGAAAAGTAAAGCAAGCGTAAGTACATGTCATACTCAACAAATACAATATGGGGTTCATGAGGCTCAAAAGGCTGACACTGGTTTAACTACGTTTAGCTTTTAATGAGTCATCATTTAGAAATTGAGTAGCAACAAGTTTATCACAAGCCCATAAACACATGATTAGATAAATGTAACACCTTAGGTGTTAGCCTTGCATAATTTGACTCGCATTACATGAGCATGAGCATCGAGCATTCATATATAAGCTTTTACAATTGAAACATGTGATTGAAACATATGCAACATTGCTTGTTATTTTATGTTTCCTTGTATATATGCATATGATTATGAGTGAATACATGTAAATGATGGATGTGAGTCACTAAAACATATTAACTACACTTATGATGACTAGTGGAACAATGTTCATGAAGATCATTTTGTCTAATCAAGAACTTAAGTGATGCTATGTGTGTTGAACTAGGAAGCTTTATGTGCAACTAATGTATGAAATGATTGTGTGACCTTATAAATAGCTTAAACATGTTTAGAATATCATTATGAACAACTTTGGTATTCATGGTTAGGGCTAAATTGCTCACTAAGTCACAGTTCATGTATAAGCCATCTTTTGAATGTAATGTGTTTGACCAAGTTTGAACCATATGATAGAGACCCTACATGGATGTGGTCACTAAAGCAAAGTTGTAGTATTTGATAAGGGGAACAACTTTTATGTTTGGGTCATAGACTAGTTTAGCTTCTAACATGATTGAAATGGACTCACAAAAATCATCAATTCACTTTTCAACACTTAGCAAAAATTTTCTAAGTCAGATACACTGACAGTTTGACAACCTTGATTTTGGGATGATATTACTCGAGATTGGTTGAGAATTGAGACTAGAGTTCTAAACAAGAATTTGAGATGGTACTTAGGGCTACGATTTTTGTTTTAGAGTCATTTGCTGAATCGCTTTGTATCAGGAGTAAATTCACCTTGAAATCACGCTGCCAGGCAGTCTTCCGGGCGCTAATGACTAAATTAGCCTAACCATCGTGGCCGACCAGCAATAGGCGCTGCCCATCGTGTGGTGACCAGCCATGGCCGCGCGCCCCATCTGGCGGCCGTATGCTGGCATCGGGCCCGCTCGTCAGGCATCGACGGCTAGCAAGCCACCAGCGACGTGTTTAAGTCACCACCGAGCTGGCCGTTCGCTCTCACTCACCTCCTCGCACTCCTTTGCTCACTGCGCTCGCCATCATCGTCGCAGCTGCTCTGCCGAGTTTGCCCACGCTCACCGCCGCCCCATTCTCCAATCAATTGCGCTCAGAGCTCTGCCTCACTCTACTCTACCTTTCCCGCACTGCAGCGTCCATAGCCACGTCGTTGGTAAGCCATGTTTCACCTTGTGCCACCATGGGTACGTCCTTGCCGGAGCTCCACCATGGCCACTGCCATGGCCATGCTTCGTCGGAGCACCTCAAGCCGCCTAGGTCATCTAGATATGTTCGCTCGGTCACCGTGATGCTGTAGCGCACCTCGCTTGACTTCATCGTGGCCGGTGATGATCAGCGCACCGTAGAGTAGTGCCGTCATGCCGCCATGGCCGGCGACGAGCATGCTCTGCCACACCTTCACTGCCACCACCTAGGTCTTTCGACGTGTGTTGCTGTGTAGAACACGTAGGTCCACTTTGTCGTCGCCGGTGAAGCTCGCCGTCGGCGAGCTCTGGCTGTGCAAGCGTTGAGCAGCGCCGCTGCCCTGTTTTGTTTCACTGACGCATGGGGCCGACTAACAGCGGGTCCCAGTTGTCACTGACTGTACTGCAGTAGGATAGTTCATTCATTTCCTATTTAGATGCAATCTTTGAAAATGGATAAGTTGAGCTGTAGAGATCCAAATATTGTGAACCAAATTTTGTAGTGTTCCTTAGGAAGTGTAGTATCTATGAAAAATATAATATTAGCATTTGTAGTAGAGTTTTTGGAAGAATTTAAATGAAACTTGAAATGTGTTTTTACATGTATGTAAAATTGTTTAATTTATATCTAGAGTTCCTATGATCCAAAAATTATGAAATTTATATGGTGAGTTGTTCTTGATAAGTATAAGCTCTGGTAAAAATTTGAGGGCCAGAGCATGAACAGATTTTTAGTTATAGATTTTCCTTTTATAATTAGGAGATCCTTGTGTGAATTTTTATAAATTATTTATGACTCCAATACTCATGAAATTTATTGGAGGTTGTCCTAGTACCATATGGATGCTAAGAAAAATATAAGATCTATTGCTTGACACGTTTCACTAGGGTTTCCTATTTATGCTATTTTAAGACTTTATGCCTTGTCATTTTTGCATAGGATGTTTTACTTGGTAAAATAGCATGACACTTTTACAGTAGTCTATTGGTGGTACTAGTAAGCCACTATAAATTTCTAAGAATTTACGATGTACATTTGGTATATGTTTATTATTTAACCTAAGTATTTTAGTAAATTGATAAAGGCATTTAAATAATTAGGTTGTGATTAAGCATGATGTTTTCTATGGTTCTTAGGATGCATAGTAACTGTTGGTGTCAATGGTAAGGCTTAAAATCCATTGATTGTATACAAATAACTAATTATCGCTTTATCATTCCAATACAAGACTACATGTATAGTTTTGATGGTGTGGATGATTTCATATGGATAATGGTCTCTGCTGTAAAACTTGTTAATAACAAAGTTGTAGATAACTGACTAATCTACATTGTGTTAAATTTTCACAGTCATAGGACTTAGGGTTTTTGAGTTCTAGCTGTTACAAGTTTGCTGTCTGAAAGGTTTATTTTCTGGACAGATTTGATTGAATGATTTGTTTGCCCTATATAACTCTTGAATCATAGTAAGAGTATTAAAAGAAAGTTGTAGATAATTTTATAACCTTTCCAGAAAGTCCAAGATCACAGCATTTAGATAAGTAGAACTTCAGTTATGAGTAAAACAAGTAGCTGCTGTTTTGTGGTGTAGTAAAGGAATTGTTGAAGTGTTTGATTAAGTGATCAAGAAGAGATATGCACATACTCAGTAAAACGTGATGCACTTGTTATTTCTTTAACACCACGCTATTAAGAATGCTTACAAGAATCCATTCATCATGTATCATTGTCGACGAAATATGGTCGGCAGTCTACCTAGGAGTTTGCCCAAGGCAGTAGATTGTCGGTAGATAGATGCGCAAGCCACAAACAAGATGGTGACGCAAGACAGACACGAGGTTTTATACAGGTTCGGCCGCCAAGAAGGCGTAATACCTACGTCCTGCGTCTGATTTGTATTGTTGTATGTCAATGAGAGATGTTTTTTAGAGGGGTCCCCTGCCCGCCTTATATAGTCCGGAAGGTAGGGTTACAGATCTGGAAACTAATCCTAGCTAGTTACAATTGCCATACATGGCCGGATAAGGATTCCTATTCTAACCGACCAGAATCTTGCTTGGTCGCCAAATCTGTTTTGACTCCTTACGCAAGACTCCGAACAGGTTGGCTGGGCCGCGCGTCGTCTTTTGGTGGACCGAACCCACTGATCCGGGCTGGCCCAAGCCTAGCCGTAAGGGTATAGGGGTTAATACCCCCACAGCTAGTCCCCGAGCACCATGTATTATGCTACGACACGCCATTTTAAGCCTCTCCGACAAGTAAGGCTCAAGTCCTTGACATCTCCGACCACCGTCGTCGCCGGAGAAATAGGTTGTCTGAAGAATATATGGTGCTCTCAAGAAAAAAGAAAAAGATTTCCGTCCTGGGAAGTGTGCCCACTTGTATTTCTGATAAGAAATGTAAGTGGACTTGAAGCGTAGTGTCCTTGAACATCAGAGGCATAGGGGTCGAAAAACAAACACATTCACCGCAAGGTGAAGTGTGCCTTTTAGTCCCCGAGCCTGGTAGGAGGTGATGTAGTCACGTGGTGCTAGGGTCTAAATAGGATTCCCAGTTAAGTTGAAAACCCAATTGCTGTACAGACAATACGAGATGCACCGGTAGGTGCATCGTACCGATGTAGTCCCCGAGCTTGCTAGAAGGTGAAGTATGAGCCTTGTAGCAAGGTCTAAATAAATGTCTCTCAACTATATGTGAGTACAAACCACATGTAGCCGAGAAGAACCATTCTCCGAGCAGTGGTCGGGATAGTCCCCGAGCACTTTAGTAATCCTTACAATCATTCAAAGCATAGGGGTCGATTAAATAAACACATTCACCACAAGGTGAAGTGTGCCCACTTAGTCCCCGAGCCTGGTAGTAGGTGACGTAGTCACGTGTTGCCAGGGTCTAAAAAAGAATTGATACTTTAATTAAGGATCCAATCGTCGTGCAAGCAAAACGAGATGCACCGGCAGGTGCATCGTACCGACGTAGTCCCCAAGCTTGCTGGAAGGCGAAGTAGGAGCCTTGTAGCAAGGTCTAAATAAATGTCTCTCAACTATATGTGAGTACAAATCACATGTAGCCGAGGAGAACCATTCTCCGAGCAGTGGTTGGGACAGTCCCCGAGCACATTAGTAGTCGGAGCAGTCCCCAAGCACGGCAGTGGTCGGATCAATCCCCAAGCACGGCAGTGGTCTGGGCAGTCCCCGAACACGGCAGTGGTCTAGGCTGTCCCCGAGCACAGCAGTGGTCTGATCCATCCTTGAGCACAAGACATGTAGCAAAAATACAAACGCTGCTTGTATTATTATTTGGTGTATTTTATTTATCTCCTTTCTCTGTCAAGTCAAGTCTAACACGTCTGGTCAAAAAAGCAGACGGGTATAGTGCGACACTCTGTCTTCTTGCTCTTTTCTAGCAAACAGTCACCTGGCACCTGTATGGAGGTGCGTCAGTGTGGGCCCTCTTACACTATCAACGAAGAGGCGCGTACACTGGTAATGAAGGGGCGCGTTTATTGGCGTAGATCTCGAGGTTGTGTGAACAACTGTCTACGGTGCGTGCGCATGTCTCCCAAGAATCTCGGGTGGATGAAATGACGGAGCTCTTTGTTATTTATAATATAGACCTGGTAAGTTATTTGTACCGATCCCCTTCGTCATTCGCCGCTGCAACCTTCTTCTTCTCCTCACCAAAACCCTATTCCTCCAAAAATCATCACCAATCCCCCCGCCACCACATCCACCCCTTAGTAAGGATAGATTAATGGTGAAGAGAGATGCCTAGAAGAAAGGCGGAGTCATGGCGAAGGAGTGGTGGAAGTCGTGGAGCAATGAGTAGACCATCGAAGACCTCGTCACCATGGGAGTGCTCCACAACAAGGCAATCGCGGGATGGTGTGCGCCAGAAGGAGAAAGCTTCCCCGATCCACAACCAGGTGAGATTGTGGTTTTCGAGGACTTCTTCAAATAGGGTTTTGGGGTTCTAGTGCACCCTTTCCTTCAGGGTCTCTGCTTGTATTACGAGATTGGGATTTGCAATCTGCATCCCAACTCGATTCTTCTTGTCTCCACCTTCATCCATCTCTGCGAGGCCTATGGTGGCTTCTGGCCCCATTTCGACCTCTTTCACCACCTGTTCTGTCTGCGGAAGAAAGGGAGCGGTGGCTCAAAGATAGCTAGAGGCATCTACCTCAATCTGTGTGATGGCATGAAAGCCCAATACTTGCACTGTCCCTAGAACACCTCACTAGATGAGTGGTACAAGAAGTGGTTCTACATCCGCAAAGAACCGAACACAATCACCCTATGCGACATGGGGCTGATTCTAGAGAAGAAGAACAGCTGGTCGGAGAAGCCCGAGAACTTGGAGCAGATAGCAGAACTGCTTGGGATGATCCCATGGGGAAGGCTAGATGGTCCTAGCATGGTCGGGAACTTCATCAGTCGAAGGATCCAGCCCTGCCAGAAGAGGGTACATCCTAGCTTCGAGTACCAGGGAAGCGCTGATCCAACAAGGACCAGGAAAGAGGCGCTCAACAAGATAGAAATCAAGGCCAGGATTGGGGAGCTATTCAACCTGGCCGATCCCAATTACGTCAGGTTAAACGACATCGAGCACACCTTCAAGCTGGCCCGACCTCCCCCAAAGGTAAATGATACTTCCTTGTACCTATAGAATCATGTTGTAACAAGAAATTGACTACTGTCTCCTTTTTGTTTCTCAAAGTAATGGTCGTGACCGGGCAACAGTTTTTGTGTCTCCGCCCCCTGGTGTGGATTGGCCGCAAGTTGCTGGCCCAGCCGCCTAGACCAGTGCTAGGACCGAAGATGTCCACTGGGTGGCACTCGAGGCTGTGGAGGATGCATCGACCAAAGCTGCTGGCAAACGGCCAGCTGCCAACAAATGGCACCAAGCCATCTTCCCCCTTTCAGACGATGAAGCAGAGGATGCAGACATCTTCTAGCTCGTCCCTCAAAAGAGGAGGAGACAAATGGGGTCGATAGAATAGGGTGGCTCCTCTGTGCTAGCAGTGATCACATCACCGACCACTACAACATAGAGGACTAGCGAGGGAAGTGTCGAGCATCAAACCCCAGCACCAGTACTGGTCATCGGAAAAGACCCGATGGAAACCACCGAGCACATGGAGCAGGCGCGATCGAAGAGATGCTCCTTCGCCATGTCATTCCATGCTTCCAAGCTATAAGTATCTGTAAGTATCTATAAGTATCTACGACAAACAAGACGGTTACTTTGATGTAATCTTATAAGTTGTATTGAATATTATTGTCTTCTAAACTTTTCCCTGGTGTATCAGGTCGGCCTCCACCAAAAATCCTGACCAACTAGCCAGATGCAGCATAGCTTTGCCAGTACTGGTGGATAGAGCTGCTTAGTGGCCAGCTGTGGAGGAACCTAAAGAAGAAATCCCATCGGAACCTTAGCAGACGGGAGACCAGACGTTAGTCCCCGAGCAGTTGGTCGGGAAGACAGCCGAGCAAAGTACAAGTGCTCCAAGCACAAACGCTGCTACAGCAGGTACCTTGGCACCAAGGGAACCAGTCTAAGCCGAGGAGCAGCAACCGGGGTTGGCACAGAGCACGCTAGCCGATGCTACGACTCGTGGGAAAGCCATGGTGGTCATGGAGACTACAGACTCCAGACCAGCACCGCCCCCTGAACAAGAGGTTAAAGAGGACGAAGTTGAAGAAATCCTGGGCCATCCCCAAGATAAGAGACAACATGTATACGTGTCGCGCTGGCAGAACGACGAGTGGGTTATGCATGAAGAAATCCCAGAGGTCGAAGAGACCCTAAAAGTTGAACGGGTGGCAAAGCGTCTGGTGATAGAAGTCCATGTATGTTTGGCTCGACCACTTGACCCTGTTATGTAGTCGAACTATCTGACTTAGCTTTTTTATATGTAGGACTTGATGAAGACCGTGAAGTACCGAAAGAGGTGCTTCGACCAGATTGAGGGAATCACGGTGAACAATAAAGAACTGGCGACCAAAGTGGAACACTTGCGCCGCCAACTTGAAGCCACCGACCAGGAGAGGACAGAACAAGAGGCACAAAACCAAAACCTGGTCGGCCAGCTCAATAACAAAGAGCAGGAGAAAACAAGTAAGTTTTCATCTTATCATAGCAAGTGCAGGACTTGTGTTGTTGCATTGTTGGCAGTAACAGCTGTAATGCAGGTTTAGAAGCTGAAGTGACCCGCCTCTAAGAGGAGAATAGCCGTGTGACCACAGAGTGTGGTTGCCTGAAGGAGGACAACGAGAAACTGGCGCACGACCAGTCTGAACTCCGGGACCGCACAACCAAGATGAAGGAGGAACTGAAAAGTAAGTATTCCAGACCACCTTTCTCATTCTGTTGCCCACCTTATCTTGTCGTGCCATTACATTTGATGTCTTGTACGGTGTTCAGTTTTAAAAGTAAATGCCAAGAGGCATCTAGAGGCCATGATCAAAGAGCATGATGGCTGGAAAGCATGATGTCTTGAGGCCACCGAGGAGCGGGACACATGGAAGAACCGGTGCCAAGAAGTGGCAACTGGCATTGTGCCCGTCCTCGACCTTATCAACTCGGTGCTCATAGAGGAAGAGCCAAGGATGCCCTAGCTCGGACTGGTCGAGAGATGCAGACAAGCGTGGGGATGGTTCCAAGAGTTCGTGAAGGAGGCGGGTGAGTACATGGGTGCCCATGTGCTAAGCATGGTGCGTGCCCACTACCCCCTGATCGATCTCAAGCGCCTGGAAGCTAGATACCCGAAGGAGGTAGACCTAGACAAGGTGGAGGAGCTTCGGATGGCCCAGCTAGACCTATCGTCAAAGATAATTGGCGACATTAACCTATGTGGAGGTGGGACAGCACCTGTATAGGGGACGCCATCGACAAGTCAGCTGGAAACGCTATCAATTGCAAGCCAACCGATGAAGCCTGCGGTCTCGACCAGCCAGGCATCGGTGGGGCCATCCCCTTTAGCTCAACCAGCATAAGAGTCCTCAAGACCCAAGTAGGGTATCAAAAGCAGCGATCAGCAGGTGCCGCACGCCCCGACCAGTCAATGTAATAGGCTTAGAGCTGTAGAAGGAGGGAATAGTTGTGTTATTGTAAACTTGGGCCTCTTCAGGCAAGCTTGTAATAACGTAACTGTATATCATTATGAGCTCGTTTGTTTTGTATAAAACATCTTTAAGCTTGAAACTTATGTTGGTGTAACTAAGTGAGAACATGGTAACATTCTGTTTAGTTGTACCATTTTGCTCGACACATCATCCCAACAAGTTTGTGCGGCCCTAGTTTGCCATGTGGTCGGAGTGTGAGGTTCGTGACCTGTGCACACGTAGACACGGACAAGTCAAACCAAGGGGGATCTGCCGATCACCCGTAACATAGAGAGTGGATCCCATGCACATGTTGGGAGGAACCGGAGATAGGGCCTGCTCTGAAAACCGTAGAAGGAGTGGTGGTCGACTTTTACTAGCTAAGTTAGAATAACCATAAAATTCAAAGTGACACATTAGAGTGGTCAGAGAAATCATAATAGCTTTATTGAAGTAAATCAAGAGTACAAGAGGGGTACATATCTCAGTAGCTAAGCATAGAAACGTCTAAGCTTGTCGATGTGCCACGAGTTTTGTATGTCAGTACCGTCCAGGTGAGCTAACCTATAAGACATTGGTCGTGTGACCTCCTTGATCATGAAAGGACCCTCCCATGGGGTTGCGAGTTTATGGACACTAGCCTGGTTTGTCTTTGACTTTAGGACCAGGTCCCCGACCATGAAGAACCGCTCTTTAACGTTCTTGTTGTAATACCTACGCAAAATGGCAAGGTATTTGGCCATACGTACACAAGAATCGAGCCGTTTCTCTTCTGCGCTATTCACTTCAAGTTCCCATACTTCATTGACCCTTCCTTCATCAAAGTTCTCTACCCATGCTGATCTAGAAGCTATATCTGCTAGAAGGACTGCCTCAGCGCCATAAACCACAAAGTACGGTGAGACGCCGGTGTTACGACTAGGCTAAGTTCTGAGGCCCCAGACCATGGCTGGTAACTCTTTGAGCCATCTTCCGGGAGCTTTGTCATTTTCTCTATACATCCTCTTCTTCAATGCATCCAAGATCATGCCATTTGCCCACTCGACTTGTCCATTAGCTCTAGGGTGCGCCATCGAGACGTATTTTACTACTATGCTCCTTTCATCGCAGAAGTCCCAAAAAGCGTTCTCGGTGAACTAAGTACCGAGATCAGTGATGATGCTGTTGGGTATGCCGAAATGGTGGATGACCTGGTCGAGGAACGTGATAGCCTTCTCTGAGGATGCCTATACCAAAGGCATGTATTCTATCCACTTAGAAAATTTGTCGATCAGCACAAAGACGCATGTAAATTTCCCAGGAGCCGACTTGAAGGGCCTGATCATATCCAGTCCCTAGCATGTGAAGGGCTAGGAGGCTGGTATTGTCTAGATCTCATGTGCTGGTACGTGGATTCTCTTGGCGAAGAACTGACAACCCTCATAGTGGTGGACTAGCTTTTCTACATCGGCTACTGCTGACGGCCAATAGAACCCTGCTCGGAAAGCCTTGTTGACCAGTGTTCTTGAGGCCACGTGGTTGCCATAGGAGCTAGAGTGGATTTGGTCCAGGAGATGTTCGCCTTCTTCCTGGGTTATACACTTCATCAAGATTTCCTCCTTTACGTTTTTGCACCATAACTTGCCATCGACGAGCAGATACTGCTTACTACGACGTATTAGGCGCTCGTTTTCTATCTGATCAGTATAACCGCTGCCATCTGTTAAGTACTTGATGAAAGGTATTCTCCAGCCGGGCTCATGAGTGGTCGGAGGTGGCTCGATGGTGCTCGACACCGGAACCGTAGCCACCAATTGCTAGTCTAGAGGCTTGTCTGCCGTGGAATCTTCTTCCTTGATGGAAGGCGTGAGCAGGTCTTGGACAAATACGCCATGTGGGATTTTGGCTCGGGATGACCCTAACTTTGACAGTGCATCCGCTGCTTGATTCTTGTCCCGGACCACGTGTATGTACTCAATGCCATAGAACCTGCCTTCCAGCTTTCTGATCAATTTGCAGTATGCGTCCATCTTCTCGCTGGTTGTGTCCCAGTCCTTGTTGAGTTGGTTGATGACCAGAGCAGAATCTCCGTAGACATAGAGACGTTTAACGCCAAGCTCAACCGTAATGCGCAAACCATGTAGGCATGCTTCGTACTGTGCGGCAATATTAGATGCTGGGAAATAAATCCTAAGGATGTAATGGAGCTGCTCCTTGGACGGTGACATGAAAAAGACTCCTACTCCCGCACCGTCGATGTTGAGAGAGCCATCGAAGTACATTGTCCAATACTCATCGGTTCCGGTAGAGGCAGGCATGCTTAAGTCTGTCCACTCGACGATGAAATCGACAAGTGCCTGAGACTTGATTGTAGTGCGGCTTGCAAACTCTAAGGAAAAGGGGCATAGCTCCATTGCCCATTTGACGATGCGCCCGTTCGCATCCTTGTTGCTAATGATGTCTCGCAGAGGGTACTCAGTCATGACCACCACACGATATCTATCGAAGTAGTGTTTCAACTTTTGGGATGTTATCAGTATGGCGTAGATCAATTTCTAAATCTGCGGGTACCTAGTCTTGGACTCATTGAGTACCTCACTAATGAAATAGATTGGTCAATGTACCTTGTAGACGTGACTAGGCTCATCTCGCTTGACCACCATGGCCATGGAGACTACTCGATTAGTAGCCACAATGTAAAGCAGCAATGTTTCGTCTTCTCTTGGAGCAGTGAGGACCGGAGGCGACGTAAGGTATTGTTTCAGCTGTGTGAAGGCAGCGTCTGCTTCCTCCAACCACTCAATTTTTTCGAATGCTTTGAGTAGTTTGAAGAACGGTAATCCTTTTTCACCTAATCTCAATATGAAACGGCTGAGGGCGGCCATGCACCCGGTGAGCTTCTGAACATCCTTCACCTTCTTGGGCGGCTTCATGTCTAAGACAGCTTTGACTTTCTCCGGGTTAGGGCGTATGCCGTCGTGACTGACGATGTTGCCAAGTAGTATGCCAGAGGGAACACCAAAGATGCACTTCTTTGGGTTTAATTTCCACTAGAATGTGTTAAGGGCTGCAAAGGTGCGTTCTAGGTTGTCAACAAGGGTATGTGCTTCCTTGGTTTTGACGACTATATCATCAACATAAGCCTCGATGAGGTCGTCCTTTATCTCGTCTTTGAGGCAGGCTTGTATAGCGCGTTGGTAGGTAGCCCCAGCATTCTTAAGCCCGAACGACATGGTCGTGTAGTAGTAGGCGCCGAAAGGTGTGAAAAAGATGTCTTGATCTGGTCATCCTTTTTGAGAGCGATCTGGTGATAACCAGAGTAGCAATCGAGAAAGGAAAGGAGCTCACAACCGGTGGTTGAATCTACGACCTTGTCTATGTGAGGTAAGCTGAAGGGGTCCTTGGGGCAGTGTTTGTTGAGATCAGTGTAATCAACGCACATTCTCCATTCATTATTCTTTTTGCGTACAAGAACCGGGTTGGCTAACCACTCCAGATGATACACTTCTTTGATAAATCTGGCTACCAAAAGCCATGTAACTTCTACCCTAATCGCCTCCTTTTTGTCGCGAGCGAACCATCGTAGCTTCTACTTGATAGGTTTGGCCTTGCCATTGACATTCAAGGAGTGCTTGATCAAATTCTGAGGTACACCAGGCATGTTAGCAGGTTTCCATGCGAACACATCCATGTTGCTCCTCAGGAACCTGACGAGCGCGTCTTCCTATTTGGGATCCAAGTTGGCCCCGATAAGGGCCGTTCTACTGGGATCGCCGTCGACCAGCTAGATGTTCTTGTGTGGAGCCTTGAGCTCTGGGATCTCTAGGTGGTCGGCTGAGGTCTTCTTAGCATCAAGCATGGTTTCGGCCATGCGAATAGAGAGGTCGTGAGCCTCTGCTACTTTGAAATTGTCATCCTCGCATGTATAAGCTGTGTACACGTTGCCTCGGAGGGTTAGAACTCCTTTCTCGGTAGGCATCTTGAGCACCAGATACCTGTAATGAGGTATGGCCATAAACTTGGTGAGCGATGGTCGACCAAGAATAGCATGGTAGGTGCTGTCGAAGTCAGCGACCACAAAGTTGACATAGTTGGTGCGGAAGTGGTCTGGGGTCCCAAACTGCACGGGTAGCATGATCTGCCCGAGAGGAGTAGAGCTCTGTTCGGGGAGAACACCCTAGAACTGTGCCTCGTATGGCTTGAGATCCGCCTGAGCTATCTTTAGGGTGGGCAGACTGTTCTTGAACAGTGTATCGATGGAGCTACCGCCGTCGATCAGTACTCTATCAAACTGGACCTTGTTGATACAAGGATCGAGGACCAGGGGAAAACATCCTGGCTCAGGTATTGCGGCCCATTGGTCCTTTCTGCTGAAAGAGATTTCGCGGTGAGACCACGGAGGGAGCCGTGGGTCGGCGATGAGGTTGTCGGTGTTGGCCACGTTCAAACAAGCATGGGCGAGCAGCTTGTGTTCCCGCTTGGTCTCGATGGACACTCTACCTCCGATGATGGTGTGCACGCGATCGGTTGGCTTGATGTACTTGTGATGAGGGTCTGCATCGTCGTCGTCGTTATCCTTGTTGCGCTGTTCCCCTGCGTCGTTAGGCTTGTCGGATGTATCCGGAGCCTATTGATGCGTATAGATAGACTTGAGAACGTGGCAATTCTCCATGGTATGGTTTGACTTAGGATGGAGCTGGTAGGGCCCTTTCAATGCTTTGGCATAGTCGTCTTCATAATTACGACGTCCGCCACCCTTTTTAACAGTATTGACCTCACCGTCGTCTTCCCGAGCATGCTTGCTCCTGTAATCATCACGGCGGTTACGCCGCTGATTACATTGGTCGCGATGGTTGTAGGAGTCGTTGCGCTGGTTGTGGCGGTCAAAATTTTCGTTCCGACCACGGTTGCCGCGGTAGTTGTCACGATGTGGGGGGTGGTCGGAGCGCGGAACCCTTGCTGCTTCTTTAATAATTATCTTCTTAGCGTCGTCGGCGTCCGCATATTTCTTAGCGGTGGCTAGGAGCGCTATGATCGATTCAGGCCTCTTCCAGAGGAGCTTGTCTCTTAGGGCATCGTGGAAGCAGAGGCCAGTGATGAAAGCCTCGATTGCCTCATTGTCGGAGATTGATGGGACCTTGATGCGCATCTCCGAGAAACACCGGACATACTCGCACAGTGGCTCATCTTTCTGATCTCAGATCCATTGTAGATCGTACTTGTTGCCCGATTGTTCACAAGTAGCGATGAAATTGTCGATGAAGGCCTGCTTAAGCTCCTACCAAGAATCAAAGTAGTTCGTCAGTAAGCTGACCAGCCATTGGTGAACTACATGGCCAACAACGACTAGGAAGTAGTTAGACATGACGTGCTTGTCAGCCATGGCTGATCTGCATGTAGTTTCGTAGAGCATGACCCATAATTTGGGGTTTTCCTTGCTATCGTACTTCTAAAGTTTCTCGAGCTTGAAATTCTTGGGCCATATGACTTGGCGAAGGTGTGGAGTAAACTACTTCAAACCGGGCGGACCGTGGGCAGTGTCATACTCCATACGGCGATAGCTTTCGTAGGATGCTCGATCGTTGGCTCTCTAGTTGATGCGAGCGCGCAGATCACGTCCACCGAGGTAATGGCAGAGATCGTTATTGCCATCGCGGTGATCTCGATTGCCATCTGGATTAGCCCTGTGATCATGGTTATCGCGGCGATTGTCGCAGTTGTCTCGATGATTATCATCCCGGACGTCGCGACGGTTGTCCTCCCGACGGTGATTGTCATCCTGACCACCATCATGGCCACTGTTTCCGTCTTGATAGTTGTCTGATGGGTCGTTGTTGCATGAGCCACATGGGTTGAGTGGCTGTGAGCGACTTGGGTGCTGGCGGCTGTGGCTTGACTCGACTAAGACAGATGGAGCCCAGACTTGATTTACGATCTCTGCGGTCTAGGCCATGGCAGCCATCAGATAGGCTTGTATTTCATCGCGAACCACTTGGGTTTCCGGGGTGTTGGGTAGCCGTTGCATTGTCGCCATGGCGACGGCTACGTTGGCACTTGGAGTCCTAAAGACCTATTTGTCCCCCACCCTGTTGAAAGCATCATTGAGGTCACATGGCTAGACCCTTATGCGTCGCGCCTCTTGGTCTGCTTCGGCTTCGATTTGTCGATGATTAAACCGGTCGATATTGCGTGCTTCGCGCGCAGTCCTTTCTTGTTCTATTTCGCCAACTGCTGGCGGTTCATCATTGCTGACAGCATGGATCAAATCCCCTCATCTTGGCGGGAAAGACGGGAATTGTGAAAACCCTGGGGCGTGGTCTGGCAGATCCAGATCGTACTTGGCGCCGTCGTCTTCGTGATGCTGAAGCTCGGTGTGGACAGATGCATTAGATGCGATGCCAAACGAGGAGCTAGAGTCGCCCTCTTGGACTGTGTGGACGGATCCTTCTTGACAATCTTCAGTCCAGATCATGTTGACGAAGTTGCGCGGCTTCGGCCGAGGTCGGTGCATAAAACATAGATCCAAGCGATGTTGTAGGTTAAACGCGTAGCTAGAGGTAGCATTTCATAGGCCGTAGGGCTGGACCTGGTGGTTCTTCGTTGAGGCTTCATACTCGAAGAGCCAGAGACCCATCGTGGAGGCTGGTCGGCGACGAGCGAGCGCCCTTCAGGAGTAGATATGACCACGAGATCTGTACCAAGTCATGCAGGATGACTGGTCCGAGCTGGTCGGGTAGATCTATTGTGGGGAGCGGTTACCTGCTCGTTAGGTTGACTTTGAATCGTACTTACCAGAGCTAGGGTTTCAGCGAGTTTGGTGCCGACCCGATTGATGGAGTCAAGCAGGTCGGTGTTGTCGATCTGCTTCCCTTTGTAGCGGGGAAGCAGACGACGAGTTGTCGGCATGGCTGAAGATGATGCAAGCATGGTCAGAGCTAGATGTACCATGGTCGGAGCTAGATCCATCATGGTCGGAGCCATACCCATCGTGGTTGGAGCCATAGCCGATGCAGGTGAAGTCATGGTCGGCGCAGACTGAACCCATGCCTCCTCTATGGTCATGGCGATGAAGTCGTCGGAGCCGGTGGTCCAGGTGATGTGGCCGATGATGAACGTGAGGCCGTTTGGTGTAGCCATGGAGCTAGAGATGATGACCATCTTGTTTGCTTGGAGAGCAGTACGCACACCCCCTACCTGGCGCGCCACTATCGACGAAATATGGTCGGCAGTCTACCTAGGGGTATGCCCAATGTAGTAGATTGTCGACAGACAGATGCGTAAGCCACAAACAAGACGGTGACGCAAGATAGACACGAGGTTTTATCCAGGTTCGGCCGCCAAGAAGGCGTAATACCTACGTCCTGTGTCTGATTTGTATTGTTGTATGTTAATGAGAGATGTTTTTTAGAGGGTCCCCTGCCCGCCTTATATAGTCCAGAAGGCAGGGTTACAGATCTGGAAACTAATCCTAGCCAGTTACAATTGCCATACATGGCCGGATAAGGATTCCTATTCTAACCGACCAGAATCTTGCTTGGTCACCAAATCTATTTTGACTCCTTACGCGGGACTCCGAACAGGTTGGCTGGGCCACGCGTCGTCTTTTGGTGGACCGAACCCACTGATCCAGGCCGGCCCAAGCCTAGCCGTAAGGGTATAGGGGTTAATACCCCCACAATCATCATACTATCCTTGTCAACATGTATGCATTCACAATATCTTATGCCATACTCATGCATCTAGGATCGACAGAGGAGATAACGTTGCTGGAGTTCAATAAAGGAGAGGAATGGGACCAGTAGGATATTCCTCAAGCTGTAGCTCCCGAAGGCACGGAGCAGACCCTAGAAGAGCTTCTGGAGTGCCTAGACCACCGCTCCACTTCCTTTCTGAAAGGTAAGCCCCGGAGCATTCTAAGTCTCCCAGTATTTTATAAAATATTACTCACGTCCTTATGATTGATGCATTAGGTTATAAGAGTTGATTGGGACCACTTGATGCATATAAATTCCTTGTCTAGAAATATACCTTTAACCCTGTATAGGTCCAGGATCAAATATATGCTTAGCCATGCATAGACTGGTAGAAGTCGGGTGATTTCCTGTTACCTGCGAGATATAGGTGGATACCGAATCACAGTTGGCTATATTTGCTATCGTGGAAAAGAACCATGGGGTAAAAGTAAATCATGGCCGGACGGAGTCTATGTGTAGGTTGACTCATGTGATTCCGTCTGTGCCGGTTAAGGACCGTACCGTTGTTGGCGCTTCTAACAAGATTGAACGCATGCCTATCACTTAGCTGGCCAGATAACTCATTCCAACCACAAAGCTGAGTAGCTCAACTCAGGCCGGGCCCCGCTCTGTAAGAGTGCGCACTCTAGATGGTAGTAAGGATGTGTGGGGAGCCAGGCTAAGCCCAAGGGCAGGCTGGGCCTAAACGTCCTGGCATTTGGTTGTCCCTGATTGTGTGGCGCTGGGCGAACCCGTGAAATGTGTACTTGAGTTGTACCAAAGGTGACCTAAGGTGACTATTGATCTAGTGTGCCTGGGTTTGTGTTAGGAATAAATTCCTAGCTGGTTGAAATCAATTCGAATCATCGTCTCTCCCGGATAGTGAGAAACTTGGCTAGTCCCAACATCGTAGTAATTGTATTATGGAATATGATGGTTCGGATAAACATGGAATTACAATACCTGCTATGTTTACTATTGTACGCTCTTAAAATGATATACCACATGTTTGGCATGGGATAGTTGCTAATTTAGAGATGGATAGTCATAATTAACTTGATAACAGAATTATAATTGTATAACTGAGTAATCGCGTTTTATGCAAATGTTGTCAAGCTATCTCCACTTATACAGCCTTGCATAATCCTTGGAGTCAATTTATTTCTAGTTTATGATGGGTAAGTCTAGCTGAGTACCATCTCATACTCAGGGTGTTATTTCCCATTGTTACAGATGGCACTGTGTATCATGGTTATTGCAAGAGTTGCTTCTATCCCGCTATGGATAAGGAGTAAGCCTTGGGCAGGCTTCTTTATAAATCCTTCTACATGCTTTTGTGGACTGTGATCGTAGGTTGGCACTGTATTAAACTATGTTGGCAAATGCTACTTTCAAACTTAATTTGCTTCCGCTATTATCTATCAAACTTGATTTGTAATAACTTTATTTCATGCTCTGATGATGAAAATGTATCTGTGAACCTTATGTAATATGTGACATGTATGTTGAATCATGTACGATCTTGGTTGTTGTAAATCATTTATCGAGACCCATCGTGGTACTCGATGGACTATCGGGTTTATATGGGTTCAAGTATGACTGTGCGACCGCTTGCGGGCTGCCATTGTACTTGTACTCTTATAAATTGGTCGGTTCTATGATAGTAAACATGAATAATGAATAGCATAAACAGTAACAATTAGTGAGCATCTTCATCATCCATAACATTAGTGTTCATCATCTATTCTGTAAATGTTCCAAGGCCGCTCGTGACTGTGAGCACGGCTGATATACCAGTTTTACACTCTACAGAGGTTGTACACTTTCACTGTGAGTCGTGATACCCATATGCCCGGGTTTGCAACTCCCAAAACACTTCTAAGGTGAGCAGGCAGGGGTCATAATGAAGCCTTTCAAAGGTTCGTCTAACAAGTTAGGGCCGCTAGGTTTCTGTGGCCTACGAATGTAGGGCTCCCCTTCCAATAGGCACAATGACACGCAGCCTATACACTAATGGACAGAGGTTGCACTATATCCAACCTGGAACACACCCCTCTTGCACCATAAAAGTAACCTCTAACAAGCTAGAAAAGGTCCTCATACTAAGCTAAAGCTAGAGCCATGTAGCCCTCACAGATGTACTGTAAGTCCCGGATTATCACCTATGGATAAGTCCTTAGGGAGAGGAAACCGAAGCATTTAGAAAGTAGCTAAACACTCCAGCCCCCTGTTTCCATGTTGCTAAAAAGTCATGTTTTAAAGTTTATTGCATATACCATTAGTCAAGTTACAAGATCATGGTTTAATTGAGCACTAGCAAAGCTACCCAAATGCATAGCCCATAGGTGACAAGGTAAAAGTTCAATTCTAGGGAATCCCTATTAAGGTGACACATGCACATGAATTTTAATGAATTAAAGTGAATAGGAAACAAGGATGATCCCATGCTATACTTGCCTTAAACACCGATCCTTCGGTAAGCCTTAATCTTCAATGTTCTTCTTCTTCTTTTTGATCACTACGTATATCTCACCGACTGGACATAATCATAAAGCACCACACAAGCATCCATACAATCATACACGAAGCAAACAATAGATCTAAATTAGAATAGTACACCAATCATAGAAAAATAAGTAAAAGAGTTTGAAACTCGATTCTACGCATCGCTACGAACACACAGACGCTAGAGGCACACTAATTGGAGCTACGGTTAAAAAGATACACCTACCGAGAGATCTACTCATAAAACTATTAGCTTCATGTGTTTTATTTATATAAAACATATATAAGATATTTTATAGTGATTATAATTTAAGTCAAATTTAGATTTGATTTATAAAACTAAAGTGAAACAAATCATATTCTATTTATAAACCCTAGTTGCATAATTGTTATTTAAGATATGATTCAAACCATGAAATTCTAGTATTAGTGACATGACAAACACTATTACTAACGTGTAGATCTCGTCGCTATGAATCTAACGCGCCTTGAATGGACTAAAACGGAGTTAAAACCAAGAAGATATGGAATAAACAGGATTTCCTTTATTAAAATAATAGATTAATTCTAACATCGAATTTTAAAAGTTAAAAACATACTTAACAGTAGTATTAACATGTAGATTATGAAATTACGAACCTAACGCAATTTAAACGGATCAAATCAGAGTTAAAATGGAGAAGTTACGGCTAAAACAAAATCAGTGGCAAATCTGTAAATAGCTGAAAACATATTTTAGACTTAACCGAAACAAAATACGCTTTCAAATGAAGAAAACAAAATCTGTAAACATGTTTTGGACTGCAGGTTTATTTCTGAAAATACAGGGTCTCTTTAGCAAAAAGAACAGCGAAAGGGTATGTTTTAATCTAGACCATTGATCTAAAAACGGACGGCTCAGGATGATTGTGTATTTCTATTGTATTTCTGGAGTTGTTTTCTTAAAGAAAAATGGCCACAAAACTCAAGCATGACATCATCAAGCTAGCTAGCAGATTGGAACAGCGCAACGCATGCAGGCCCACGGCCGGTGATGACCGGAGCTCGCCAGAACAGCTAGAGAAAAAGGCCTAGGGCCCTGGTTGACCAAAAGGAGAGCAGGGATACCAAGAGAGCAACAACGAGCTCACCTGGACACTAAACAGAGATGGACCCGAGGCGGCACCAGGCTTGGCGGAGCAGTAGTGACTTCCATAGGGTAAAGCTCATTGGCTAGCTCGAGTTGACGAAGAAACAACAAGATGCCACAATGGCTTTGGCGGACAGGCTCGACTCCTCGACGAGATTCAACTGGGCAGCAGTGCGAGCTCGGGCATGGACGGTGGTGAAACAGCAGGCGATGTCAAGGGCGACTCGGCGGTGCTAGATTGCAGCGTGCGGCTAGGGCGCTCGTGCGTTGCAGCAGCTAGAAATCGGGTTCAAGGAAAACGGCGTGGGCTCGGCTTTGGTATTTATGAGGCCAGGCTACTTGAGTCACAAGGCACGGTGGTGACAGGATGGACATGGACACTCGACGCGGCGGCGGAGGAGTCTGGTTCGGTGATGGCACGAGGAAGAAGAAAACCGACTAACATGGGGGCCTAGGGTGTAGCGAAGTATGGTGGGGTCGAGCTATCAGAGAGTGAGCGCAGGCACGAGGAAATGGCACATCGGTGCGGCAGCAGACTCCTTCAGTGGAGCAGAGTCTATTGCGAGAACAACTCAATGTGGGAGACGGTCCTGATAGGGCAGACCCACCTGTCGACGCAAGAGAGAGGGAGGGGACGCGTGGTGCGGCAGGCTGCTGAGCTGGGCTACGGAGCTGGGCCACTGCGGAATGACTTGCTGGGCCACGCGGGAGAGTGGGAGCGGGCCAAGAAGGGAGGCACGGGGAACAAAGCAAATAGGCCACCCTACTGGGCTGCCTGTGGCCACGGGCCAGAAGAGAGAGGAAGAGTCTTTTTCCAAATTTTCTTTTCTATTTTCTTTTTTCATTTTCAAACCAAATTCAATTAGAATTTTGAATATACTTTTCAACTTAACTAAAAGTGACAAAAATTTTAGTAAGTCCTCAAAAATAAATTTTACAACCTTTTTAAATTCCTTTGTCTTCAAATTTTCTTTTTCCCTCTTTTCTTTTACTTCAAAGCCATTTCTAATTTTTTTTTCCAAAAGCATTTTGAATGTTTTCAATTTGAATCAAATCCACACAATTCAAAGAAACAAATGCACCGGCATGTATGCACAAACATGTTGCTAAACCTTATGATGAATTTTAATTTATTGAAAAAAATTATTTTCCTATATTTTTTTGGCACAAAATTCACGAATAACTCATTTTAAACCTATTTTCAAAAGAGGCAAATTTTAGGGTGTTATAATTCTATCCCCCTTAAGATGAATCTTGTCCTCGAGATTTGGAAGACGTCGACTAGGAGATAGGGATACTCTGTCTTTGAATTCTTCTTTACTTCCTCATGTAGTTCCATCGTCTGCTCAAACTTGGAATACAATTCTTAGTCCTTGGTGTCACCCGAACCTTCTTAGCACAACTTTCCATTGCTAAGGTCATCGGCTGTGACTTCTACTTCTCCAGGTGATAGCACTTTTCCAAGTCATAATCAATTTCATTCCAACGAGAATATCACAAGCTCAAGACCAACTTAGTGAAGATGTCCTTTAGATTCTTGTGATCCTTCTAGATGTCACTTTTACTTCTAAGAAGATATTACTTACTTGCTCCATAGTGGATAACTCCAGATGCATGTTAGGTAGTTCAACTCACGCTTCCTTAGTTGACTTAATGAACATGGTACTACATTTTTCTTCTTTCATAAGGACACATCCCACACCTTGACAAGGTGCATCCTTGTAGATATGAAGCTCTCGTCTGGATCTGACAAAGCTAATACTTAGGTTTTACTTTCAACCTCTTCTTGGACTCCTTCAAACACTTAGCTAAAGTTTCTTTATCCAAACTAACTTGAAAACTTCTCCAGTAGCTCTATCAAAATCTTGATGATCTTGGATAAACTTTCGTTGAACCTTTAATCAAACCTCATTGAGACTCTGAGTTTCTCTCATATCTTTGGGTACCACCACGCTTTCGTTGCGCAAACTAGAACGTAGGACACTTCAGCTTACAAATTCTTCAACTTGGCTACCCCCTTAAGAAAAATAAACTAGGGGACACCAAGCATAGCTTGCACATTCTTTTAGAAGAGCTAACTAGTATCAAGATGTTCTGACATCCCAATGATACTCTTGTGTATGGGTAAGAACAAAAAACCTGAAATTCCTCACGCGATGAAAAACAGCAGCACAGTAAAACAGTTGTACCTCCCATTCTTTTAATCCAATGATGTTGTAGCTTATACCGTTGGAAATCTTATAAAATTCTCCACAACTTATTTATTGAACACTTTTCCAGATTCCCCAGATAACTTGGTTGAAAATGGTACACAACAGAAACTGTTCTGGGTTCCAAACAGCACAGATGCATCGCCTTGTGATTTTCGTATCTCCATAACCAAAATAGCTATCAAGATGATTCTTGCGCTCAGAGAAAGATATTGAAGTCTACTATTGTCCAGAATTTCCTCATGATTTTTTGTTGTCCAAGAATAGAGATATAAGCCGAAGAGTGCAGGCTGCTCTAAAAAGATAGGATAGGGAGAACAGAAGAAAACCATAACCCAACTATTTGTTTCACTAATCCTTATACCTTAGGCCTATAAACTAAATGAAATTGTGGGAACATCCAACAAGATCATTGCAATCATTACAAAGATCCAAAACAAGCATAAACATAATAACAATTCAACAAAGCAATAAAGATGCACAACTCAATCATTGACTCAACTTGCGATACTATCGTTTTTATTACATAAAGGGTACAAACACCTATTCCTTAACTAAGGATCTTGGGTAGTCTAGCATGACTTCCTCATTCGTCACTCTCACCGAATGCTTCTTTTAGGTTGGGTATCACTAACACTTTCTAGGAGCAACTTTGTAGTGATCTAACTCTGGCCACCTCCTTGGTACAATTGTTGATTCTTCCATGGGCAAAATTTAGCATAATGTCCTTCTTGTTGGCAACGATAACACATGATCTTAGCCGTATCTTTTGTGGTGCAAGATTCCATAGAATTGTTGCTAGGTGTGTTGCCAGCTTGCTGACTCCGAAGGTTCATCTTTGTTAGACTTGACACTTTTTAGCTCGTTTGATCTTTTGGGGTTGAAACTCCTTGTAGGTGATCGTCCACCCATCTATGCATACCTCCGATGGAAAGAGTGGAGTAGTCTTAGCTTGAGAAACTTCTGACTCTTTAGAGTATGAGTTGATCTGACTAGGGATTGGAGCTGGATGTGATAATGTAGTAGAACTCAAATGTTGATTGCTTCCCAATTCTAGCTCTGGAGAGACTACCTTCCTCTTCTTATCCACATTGTCCTTAGGTACAAGCTGAATACCTTCATACTCAATTCTTTCTCCTACTGATGTTGTTAGAAGAACCAAACATTGGGCATGCTTAATCACTCCTTTACAGGCAGATAACCATCCCTGTCCTAAGATAACATCAATTTTCATTGACTCCAAAATGATAAGGTTTGCCATGAAGTTCACCCCCTTTATGTCAAGACTAACTTTTGGGCATATGTGGTCTACCTTCACTTCACCTCCTAGAGAGTTAATCATCACCGGTTTCCTTATCGGGAGCATAGTTATCTTATGATCTTCTACATATTGACTAGAGATAAACGAATGTGAAACTTTGGGATCAAACATCACTGTGGCGGGAGTTGAGTTTACTAGAATGAAGCCATACACAACCTCCTTAGCTCCATGAGTAGTAGTCATATCCACATTATTCAATCTTCCTTGGATGTAGTTTCTCTTTACTTTACTTCCTTGCTCCTGTTTCTTCTCGTTGAAGGCAGTTAAGGACAACATAGCTTGATCCCCCTAACCTTTGATACTAGTGGCCTCCTCATTATGACCCATCTATATAGATGAAGAGAGAAGGTTCAGAATAGAGGCAAGGTTTTCATAACAGAACAGAGGCTGGAGTGAGCATAACCTTTTAGAAAATAACAAGGTTGGAGGGAAAACAAGAAGTAAGCAAAGATAAAAGAATGCTAAAACGTCCAGTTCTATCTAGGCTTGCGTCGTACAGTCAGCATTGCTCTGATACCACTTGTAACACCTGGTTTTAAGAACAAAACCATATACACACCATATGTGAGCCCAGAAAGTCAAATCTCACATATAGCTACAAATAAGGGTAATATCAATAGACAATGCTTAATATATAACGTACTTAGTATAGAGAATATAACCTTAGATAGCAAATAGCGAAAAGACATCTCTGATCTTCGGGTGAAGACTCCAATTCCATAGGGACAACTGACTGGTTGATCACAAGCCTAAATCCTCCAAACTCTAGCAATCTAGTACCATCCGGGATTTTCATCCAAATATTTGAAAAGTAAAGCAAGCATAAGTACATGTCGTACTCAACAAATACAACATGGGGTTCTTGAGGCTCAAAAGGCTGACACTAGTTTAACTGCGTTTAGCTTTTAATGAGTCATGTTTTAGCAATTGAGTAGCAACAAGTTTATCACAAGCCCATAAATACATGATCAGGTAAACATGAATAATGAATAGCATAAACAGTAACAATTAGTGAGCATCTTCATCATCCATATCATTAGTGTTCATCATCTATTCCGTAAATATTCCAAGGCCGCTCGTGACCATGAGCACGGCTGACATACCAGTTTTACACTCTGTAGAGGTTGTACACTTTCACTATGAGTCATGATACCCATATGCCCAGGTTTGCAACTCCCAAAACACTTCCAAGGTGAGCTGGCAGGGGTCACTATGAAGCCTTTCAAAGGTTCGTCAAACAAGTTAGGGCCGCTAGGTTTCTATGGCCTATGAATGTAGGGCTCCCCTTCCGATAGGCAAAATGACGCGCAGCCTGTACACTAACGGACAGAGGCCACACTATATCCAACCCGAAACACACCCCTCTTGCACCATAAAAGTAACCTCTAACAAGCTAGAAAAGGTCCTCATACTGAGCTAAAGCCAGAGCCATGTAGCCCTCACAGCTGTACTTTAAGTCCCGGATGATCACTTATAGATAAGTCCTTAGAGAGAGGAATCTGAAGCATTAAGAAAGTAGCTAAACACTCCAGCCCCCTATTTCCATGTTGCTAAAAAGTTATGTTTTAATGTTTATTGCATATACCATTAGTCAAGTTACAAGATCATGGTTTAATTGAGCACTAGCAAAGCTACCCAAATGCATAGCCCATAGGTGACAAGGTAAAAGTTCAATTCTAGGGAATCCCTATTAAGGTGACACATGCACATGAATTTTAATGAATTAAAGTGAATAGGAAACAAGGATGATCCCATGCTATACTTGTCTTAGACACCGATCCTTCGGTAAGCTTTAATCTTCAACGTTCTTCTTCTTCTTTTTGATCACCACGTAAATCTCACCGATTGGACGTAATCATAAAGCACCACACAAGCATCCATACAATCGTACATGAAGCAAATAATAGATCTAAATTAGAATAGTACACCAATCATAGAAAAATAAGTAAAAGAGTTTGAAACATGATTCTACGCATCGCTACGAACACATAGACGTGAGAGGCACACTAATTGGAGCTACGGTTAAAAAGGTACACCTACCGAGAGATCTGCTCATAAAACTATTAGCTTCATGTGTTTTATTTATATAAAAACATATATAAGATATTTTATAGAGATTATAATTTAAGTCAAATTTAGATTTGATTTATAATACTAAAGTGTAACAAATCATATTCTATTTATAAACCCTAGTTGCATAATTATTATTTAAGATATGATTCAAACCATGAAATTCCAGTATTAGTGACATGATAAACACTGTTACTAACACGTAGATCTCGTCGCTATGAATCTAACGCACCTTGAATGGACAAAAACGGAGTTAAAACGTAGAAGATATGAAATAAACAAGATTTCATTTATTAAAATAATATATTAATTCTAACATTGAATTTTAAAAGTTAAAAACATACTTAACAGTAGTATTAACATGTAGATTATGAAATTACGAACCTAACGCAATTTAAACATATCAAATCGGAGTTAAAACGGAGAAGTTATGGCTAAAACAAAATCAGTGGTAAATCTGTAAATAGCTGAAAACGTATTTTAGACTTAACCAAAACAAAATACGCTTTCAAATGAAGAAAACAAAATCTATAAACATGTTTTGGACTACAGGTTTCTTTTCTGAAAATACAGGGTCCCTTAAAAAAAGAACAGCGAAGGGGTATGTTTTAATCTGGACCATTGATCTAAAAATGGATGGCTCAGGATGATTGTGTATTTCTATTGTATTTCTGAAGTTGTTTTCTTAAAGAAAAATGGCCACAAAACTCAAGCATGATGTCATCAAGCTAGCTAGCAGATTGGAACAGCGCAACGCATGCAGGCTCACGACCGGTGGTGCCATGGCCGGTGACAACCGGAGCTCGCTAGAACAGCTAGAGAAAAAGGCCTAGGGCCCCGGTTGACCAAAAGGAGAGCAGGGATACCGAGAGAGCAACGACGAGCTCACCTGGACATTGAACAGAGATGGACTAGAGGCGGCACCATGCTTGGCGGAGCAGCAGTGACCTCCACAGGGTAAAGCTCGTCGGCTAGCTCGAGTTGACGGAAAAACAACAAGATGCTGCGACGGCTTCGGCGGACAGGCTCGGCTCCTCGGCGAGATTCAACTGGGCAGCAACGCGAGATTGGGCATGGATGGTAGTGAAACAGCAAGCGACATCAACGGCGACTCGGCGGCACTAGATTGCGGCATGCAGCTAGGGCGCTCGGGCGATGCAGCAGCTAGAAATCGGGTTCGAGGAAAACAGCGTGGGCTCGGCTTCGGTATTTATGAGGCCAGGCTACTTGAGTCACAAGGCACGGCGGTGATAGGATGGACACAGACACTCAGTGCGGTGGTGGAGGAGTTCAGTTTGGTGACGGCACGAGGAAGAAGAAAACTGACTAACATGGGGGCCTAGGGTGTAGTGCGGCAGTGGACTCCTTCAGTGGTGCAGAGTATATTGCAGGAATGGCTCAAGGTGGGAGACGGTCCTGATGGGGCAGACCCACCTATCGATGAAATAGAGAGGGAGGGGACGCGCGGCGCGGCAGGTTGCTGAGCCGGGCTGCGGAGCTAGGCCGCTGCGGAACGACTTGCTTGGCCACGCAGGAGAGTGGGAGTGGGCCGAGAAGGGAGGCACGGGGAACAAAGCAAATAGGCCGCCCTGCTGGGCTGCCTGTGGCCACGGGCCAGAAGAGAGAGGAAGAGTCTTTTTCCAATTTTTCTTTTCTATTTTCTTTTTTCATTTTCAAACCAAATTCAATTAGAATTTCGAATATACTTTTCAACTTAACTAAAAGTGAGAAATTTTAGTAAGTCCTCAAAAATAAATTTTACAACCTTTTTAAATTCTTTTGTCTTCAAATTTTCTTTTTCCCTCTTTTCTTTTACTTCAAAGCCATTTCTAATTTTTTTTCCAAAAGCATTTGAATGTTTTCAATTTGAATCAAATCCACACAATTCAAAGAAACAAATGCACCGGCATGTATGCACAAACATGTTGCTAAACCTTATGATGAATTTTAATTTATTGAAAATTTTTATTTTCCTATATTTTATGAGCACAAAATTCATGAATAACACATTTTAAACCTATTTTCAAAAGAGGCAAATTTTAGGGTGTTACATAGAAATATACCTTTAACCCTATGTAGGTCCAGGAATGAATATATGCTTAGCCATGCTTAGACTAGTAGAAGTCAGGTGATTTCCTATCACCTATGAGATATAGGTGGATACCAAAGCATGGTTGACTATATTTGCTATCGTGAAAAAGAACCATGGGGTAAAAGTAAATGAAGGCCAGACGGAGTCTATGGTAGGTTGACTCATGTGATTCTGTGTGTGCCAATTAAGAACCATACTGTTGTTGCTGCTTCTGACAAGATTGAACGCATGCCTATGACCTAGCTGGTCAGATAACTCATTCCGACCGCGAAGCCAAGTAGCTTAACTCAAGCCGGGCCCCACTCTATAAGAGTGCGCACTCTGGATGGTAGTAAGGATGTGTGGGGAGCCAGACATGAGCCCAAGGGCAGGCTAGGCCTGAACGTCCTGGCAGTTGGTTGTCCCTAATTGTGCGGCGCTGGGCAAACCCGCAAAATATGCACTTGAGTTGTACCAAAGGTGACCTAAGGCGACTAATGACCTAAGGTGACCCTCAAAATGTTGTCAAGCTACCTTCACTTATAAAGCCTTGCATGATCCTTGGAGTTAATTTATTTCTGGTTTATGATGGGTAAGTATAGTTGAGTACCTTCTCGTACTCAGGGTTTTATTCCCATTGTTGCAGATGGCACAGTCTATCATGGATCTTGCAAGAATTGCTTCTATCCCGCTATGGATGAGGAGTAAGCCTCAGGCAGGCCTCTTTATTAATCCTTCTATTATGCTTTTGTGGATTGTGATCCCATGCTAGCACTGTATTTGAACTATGTGACAAATGCTAGTTTCGAAACTTAATTTGCTTCCGCTATTACTACTCTATTGAACTTGGTTTGTAATAACTTTATTTCATACTCTGATGATGGAAATGTATCTATGAACTCTATGTAATATGTGACATGTATGTTGAATCATGTACGATATTGGTTGTTTGTGGATCGTTTATTGAGACCCATCATGGTACTCGATGGACTACCGGGTTTATATGGGCTCAAGTATGATAGTGCGACCGATTGCGGGCTGCCATTGTACTTGTGCTCTTATAAATTGGATGGTTTTGCGACATAAAACACAAGGTAGGTTCAACCAAGCATTATGCAACATGGAATCACATTCATAGGAGAATTCTATCAACCAAACTTGATTCTGCATTCTGGAAAATTCAAGTGTGGGGGATAGAGTTCTCTAATACATCTCATGTCATGTTGCTAGTTTGTCTTGGTCATCCCTACCTTTGTGATGTGATCAACTTGCTAAATCTCTAATAGGTAACAATTTAAAAATCATCCTCCTTTGAGTCACCATACATATTCTTGTTTCTACTCGAATGAATCTCTTTAGTCTTTAAAACTTCCTTATTCTATTGTAAGTACGCTTTGGCATATTATTCAAACATAATTATTAAATCAAAACATACTTGTATAGAGTTTGGTTGTATATGTGGATTAACCCTTGCAATAAAATATTCAAATTTTGTTGGGAATGTTAGAATATCATTCGAAGAAAACAATCAAGGTTTGAGGTATTTTTCTAAACAATTTTGCACATTTTTGCCTGAACCTTGTTGAAAATTTGAAGTAGAGGTGAATAATAAAGCCACATTATTTAATACATGGGATACAAATGACCTTTAGCTCTATGACAACACTATCCTTATTTTCAATCATTTGTATACTTCTTTGGGTATGTATTGTCCACTAATCCTTTGTAGAGAAGAAACAATGAGTGGAGCAAAAGGTCCAAACAGAATGACAAGATCCACAAAAGAAAGAACACAAAGATGGCATGACAAAAGAATGAGAAAGGAGTGCGACATAGGAGACAAGATGCTCATGAACAGCTCAAGCAAGGAAAGCTTCAAGTAGGAAGACAAGACCACCATAAGTCATCTACCCTTCATCACATGGTGTCATTCTGCTCCAATAATGAAGGTAACATCTTAAGGTAAGAGGTCATCATTTTCCTCTTGATCTTGGTATACACATAAATGAAGACGCAAACACATTTGAGTTATAACTTTGCTTGATTCAACATGATCAACTCAACAGGTTTTGTTCCTTAAGTTTGTTCATAGCACCACTTTCTTGATCTCATAGTCTTAACCAAATGACCTAAAATGTTGCATATCTTATCTTTGCAGATGATAGTCATAATCATGTAAAGTTTGATACATTATAAAGATAGACAATCCTTTTATAGGTTAAGCAACTCCACTCTTTTTGTCATCCTTCTGATCTTATCACCCATGTTATAAGAATAAATAATGCACATAACATTCACTCTATCATTATTCAATGTGCCTAAGGCTAGAGAAGAGTAAATAAAGTTTTGGTTCTATTGGTGTTTTTCCACCAACAGAGCCCATGCACTTGATCTCTACCTTGTCTTTATGAGTAGAACACACTTCTTGTAAAGTGTGGGGGAGTCGATCCTCCAAATTATACAAGTGGAAGTTCTGAATTCGACAATAGGCTCATAACCATTGAAGAAAGGACAACTGCCATCCAAGGTATATTACATAATCATACACAATGCTAGGCTACTATGGGACATGTGGTGGCCAGCCTCCAGCAACAACAGCAACAGCAAAACCAGAACTGGGAGGCTCTATTCTAGCATCTCCACATCTGGCCATCGCATTGAGAACTATGACAACAACTAGCTTTGGGGAGAGGCACCCCATTGTATCGAGCTAAGTATTTTTTCCTTTTTATTTTATTATTTTTAGGTTTCCTTTATAAAAAAGATGAATAACTAAAAACAAAATAAATAGTTATCCTTATAATAAGTATATATAGTCATAATAATAATGTGTAATCTAAAAAATGAAAACAAATAAAGAGAGTGTATACAATTTGCTTTAATTTGTTTTTAAGAGCTGAATAAAATAAAAAGGACTCTGAAGATGATCTTTTAAAATGGAAATATTGAATAGTTGCTCTGTTATAATTTCTTTCAAGTAACTAGTTTTCAGCCTTGAATTCTCCCAAGTTTTGGATAAGATTGTTTTGATATAAGGATTTACTCTAAAGTTGAAACTCGTGGGTAGCGTATGCATGATCTAAGTCTAGGTAATTGACGGATATGATATGAGAAGGTCTGAGCTATTATTTATCTTGTTCCAAGTGACAATAAAGTTCAAGAGATTTATCTTTTGAAAAACACAAAAATGCTGTGATGAGTTCTTGTATGACAAAGCTTGAATTCCCACCAGAGCCATACATGTTATTTAGGCTAAGAAAAACTTCCACATATATGCTACTTGTTTTACATTGAGTTTTATCAAGCTTTGTTGACCCTTATGAGAAGTTTGTCATGCTCTTAAAATCAAGATCACATACACTCCACCCACATATGCACTACTCCTACACTAGGGGTAGGCGCAAAAACATGCCTTCCATCTAGATCCACCCAAAAATGTTCTACTCCTACATTGGGGGTGAACACAAAAACATGCTTGTTAGGTTTCCACTCAAAATAAATGCTCCAAGTTCTTGTTGATACATCTCTCAAAAATTTTGTTGCAGAAAAGAGACATGCGGCTATGCAAAAGTTATTCATAAAAAAAGGACACAAAAGTGTCTAAGATATTAAAAACAATGGGTACTTAGATGCCCTCCTGAAAAAAAAAGAGATGAATAAGATAGACCCTGTTCTCTAGCAAAAGTTTCTAAGTTCCAAGAGAGAGATATGTTTTCAAGGAGCAAAGTAGAATTAGGTTAGCCACCATATATATCCACCATACTTCCACACACATGCATATCTTGATTTGATTGTATGATTTAACTCTCTTTGGATCCAAGGTTTGACTTTATAATATATGTATTGCAAGTATGGTCTAACTTTCCCGCTACCTATGAACTCCACATAAGCCTTAGTGGTAGGAAGAAAAAGGCATAACATCTTTATTGCCTTGGTAAGGGTCCACAAATACCACATTAAGAGACTTGAGAGTGTCATACAATGGAATCTCTGAGTTTTATTTTGGAAAACTAATAAAAACTCTAGAACAATAGTGGAACAAAGAACATGAGACAAAGTGCTAGACTCGTTTGTTCTATCTTTCAATTGCTCAAGACCCAAGTGAAGGCTAAGAAGCCCCTTGGTTGAAGGTAATATGGGTAAGTTTGGAAGTCAGAACAGTTTGTTCTAATCTGAAGGAGAATTTTTTATTGAACACATGAGTACTTTTGAGGAGTGAAATCATTGTAGCAACTCCTAATCCATTGCTGAGTTTAGCTTTGCTCAGGGACAATCCAAGGTTAAGTGTGGGGGGGCTTGTTGATGGTCATTAACGTCAATCATAAACTATTAGTATAACCAACATATATACTTAATTCCATCACCAAACATAGGTCTAAGGGTTTAAACTAACAAATTATATGAGTTTTGATGAATCTGTGTTTTCAGCAGGGTTTATCTAGAAAACCATCAAACTGAACCCATTCATCAAAGTAAATTGCGCTTAACCATGGCATAAACAACTCTAGAAGGTTTTAGAGGACACTGCACTGAAGAAGACCGTGAGAGGCTTCTAGCTAGGGCCGGCCGTGCCCACTTGTAGGCTGGCCGACCTACTAGGTCCACCAGTCAGCCTCTCCTTCGTATGCCATTTATTCAAGTCAGTTTGATCTGAGGATCCAAAATTGATGCTACCCCTATATATACGGCCCTATATCCCCCTCCCTGAGACCATTCTGAAAACCCAAATTCATATATCTCATTCAGATCAACACACACTAGGAGGGTTAGGTCTAGAGCTCTTCAATGTAGTAGATTAGTAGCTCAGGAGTGTGGGTCGAGTTAGGCTCTAGCTTGTAACACCCTAGGTGTTAGGCTTGCATAATTTGATTTGCATTGCATGAGCATACTCATCAAGCATTCATATATAAGCTTTTACATGTGAAGCATATGATTGAAACATATGAAACATGCCTTATTATTTTATGTTTCTATAGGTGTATGCTTATTATCATGTGTGAATAATTGTAAGTGGTTGATGTTGGTCACTAAAGCACCTTAGCTACACTTAGGATGACTAATGGAACAATGTTCATGTAGATCACTTTGTCCAATTAAGCTCCTAAGAGATGATATGCTTGTTGACCTGGGGAGTATTATGTGTAACCAATGTATGAAATGCTTGTGTGACCTTAGGAATACATTAAACATGCTTAGAATGCCACTATGAACAACTTTGGTATTCATAACTAGGGCTAGTTTGGTCACTAAGTCATAGCTCTAGTGTAAGCCATCATTTGAAAGTAGTATGTTTGACTAGAGTTGAACTACATTTTAGAAACTTTTCATGGATGTCTTCACTAAATCAAAGTTGTAGTATTTGTGTAGGGCAACAACTTTTATTTTTGGGTCATAGGCTAGTTCAGCTCCTAACCTGCTTGAAATTGGCTCACAAGAATCAACCTTTCACTATTTTTAGCACTTAGAAATTGGCTCACAAGAATCAAAGTTGTAGTATTTGAGTAGGGCAACAACTTTTATTTTTGGGTCATAGGCTAGTTCAGCTCCTAACCTGCTTAAAATTGGCTCACAAGAATCAACCTTTCACAAAAACAAGTCTTTTTGCACCGATAGTGCTGACATACCCAACTTTGTGATGATTTTTTTACTTATTCTTTGAGAATTAGGCCTTGATCCTTTAAGAGAAGTTGGAGATGGTGTATAGGGCTACAACTTTTGTCAAGGAATATTTTGCTAATGAGCCACAGTTTAGAAGATTAAGGATGTCGAAATGGTGCTATAAGTCTTCTTCACGCAGCTCTGATGACCATCGCGTCCACGCCGTCGTGGCCGACTACCGTCAGGCCGGCCATGCCAAGTGGAAGAAGGATGTTGGCACTACCCCCACTTGTTAGGCCATCATAGACATGATGACACCACACACCCCCTACCTCATCTACTGCCTTCGCCCACACCCATTTACTTTGTCCGAGCACGTGAGAGCCAAGCGCCGCAACCTGCCATTAATGCCGAGCTAGTCACGGATGCGTAGCTCCCCTGTCGGCCAACCATCACGCAAGTGCTCGCGCCCGTAGATGCGTCATGCTTCGCCCTACCTCCTTGACCCTTTCAAAATCCCGTTCGAGCCAAGGTGAGGGCCTATTGGCCATTTCCGTTGCCGCCGCCATGACTGGCACCTCGCCGGACCGAGAGGTCACCGTGGCCCATGCTCACCACCACTCCTCCATGCTTTCTTTCCTGTGCATTGTTCTTATCATGTCTCATAAACGCTTATGCCCTATCTAGCCTAACCGCTGCACCGTTGACATCTCCAGCGTATGAACATCACCGGAGTGAGCTCCGCCGCCGCACGGACATGCCCATGCCCAGGCATCCCGAGCGCATCCCCTAACCCTAGAGTAGCCCTAATAGCTTTGCCTGATCACCATGGTACCGTAGCCTCTCTCGCTGAGCCTTGCCGTGGCTGGAGATGGCCGGCGCACCACCGTGCAGCGCTGCCATGCCGCCATGGCCGGTGACGAGCCACCTTCAGTGCACCTTTCATGCTAACCACCTACATGGATCGATGCGGGAGACGGTGAGGAACATCACTGTAGGGATGGTTTCGCTAGAGGATTCACCGTCGGTCGACCACCATCCCCTGCTCTAGTTTGACTGACCTTTGGGGTCCACTGACAGCTGGGTCCCCCTATCAGTGTCTGTAGTTCTAGATTTTGATATTTCTTTTCCTGATTTTTGTACTAGTTTGGAAAAATCATAAGTTGAGATGTAGATGTCCATTTTTGGTGAACCATTTTTTTGTGTTCCTTACGAAGTGTAGTATTTTATAAAAATATGAAATGTACAGTTTCTAGTATTTTTATTGGTGATTAAAATGTATTTAGATAAATGCTTTTGAATGTTTACAATTTTGTAAATTATATATCTTGAGCTAGAAATATGGTAAAAAGGTGATTCTAATTTTGCTAGTCTTGTGTTGAGATGCTCTAGCTAGGAAAAATATTAAGCTTGCAGTAAACTTGATTGAAATATGATTTTTCTATTTATCTATTAATAAATGGCATTTTCTAAGGAAAATTGTAGGGATAAAAATATGAAACATATTGATATGCAAATTTTTGAACAGTATCATGGCACTAGTATGAAGCTAGGAAAAATATATAATCTATTGTTTGACACCTATCTATAGGGTTTACTATTTTTACTAAAATAGGCCTTGCTAGCTTGTCATTTTTGTAAAGGATGTTATACATGTCCAAATGGTATGAAATTTTTACAGTAGTCTATTGGGAGCACTTCTTGGAAGCCACTATACTTTATGAGAATTTATTGTGCATATTTGGTATATGTTTGTTATTTTCCCTAATTATCTAATTAAATTAATAAAGGCATTTAAATAAATAAATTGTGATTGACCATGATGTTTTGTATAGTTCTTGAGATACATATGAACTGTTGAAGTTAGTTGTAAGGCTTAGAAGCAATTGGTTATATGCAACTAATTAATTATTGCTTTATAATTCAAATAAATGGTTGCATGTATAGTTTCAGTTGAGTGGATGATTTCATGTTGATAATGGCCTTTTCTGAAAACCTTGTTAATAACAAAGTTGTATATGACTTACTAATCTACCTTGTGTTAAATTTTCACAGTCATAGGCTTTAGGGTTTAAGAGTTTTGGCTATTAGAAGATTGTTGCCCTAATTGTTTGTTCTCTAGACAGATTTGATTGACTGAATTGTTTGACCTAGATAACTATTGAATCACCTAAAGAGTATTAAAAGAAAGTTGTAGACAATTTCATAAGATTTCAAGAATGTCCACAATCATATTATTTTGATGTATATAACTCTAGTTATGATTAAAACAAGTAGCTGTTGTTTTGTAGTTCGGTAAATAAATTGCAGAAGTGTTTGCTTAAGTAATAGAGAAGAGATATGCACCTACTCGGTAGAATATGATGCACTTGTTATTACTTTAATACCATGCTATGGAAAATACTTGTGAGGATGCATTCATCATGTTTTATCATACTATACGTGTCAGCATATATGCATTCACGACACCTTATTCCATGATCATGCATATAGGATCGACCAAGGAGATAACGTTGCTAGAATTCATCACATTGTTTGTGGATCGTTTATCGAGACCCGTCGTGGTACTCGATAGACTACCGGGTTTATATGGGCTCAAGTATGACAGTGCGACCACTTCTGGGCTGCCATTATACTTGTGCTCTTATAAATTGGACGGTTCTGCGACAGCTGGCATTAGAGCAAGATTCAACGTTAATAGTCACATGTATATTTAAAACAAAGGTTTTGGTTTTCCAAAACCATTTTCTAGCAACTAATAGCTATATAAATAGGTATTTGAAACCTAGAGTTGAAACCTAAAGTGTGCTAGTGATCACTTTCCATATGCCCAATTAAGGACTCTTAGGTGGCTATTTAAGTACTAACTTGGGGGTTTTCATTTTCGTCGTCCATACGGCGTGCTATTGTATGGATGCCATTCACTTGAATGGTAATGTATGGATCAAATGCCTCTACGCCAAGGTAAGAAGGTAAGTTGATGAGTGGCATGACCATAAGATGTGAGCGTGTGGTCAGGGAGAGCTAGCTTTGGTACAACTATGTAAGCATGATTGCATGTGTGTATGGTGTGTATTTAATTGTGGGTATAAACTATCATTGGGTAGCTCTGATACGGAAGTATATGTATGGGTATACATATATGGAAGTATTTAGATCACAACTTAGAGCCTAGATTTACATTCTACATATTTAATTATGGGGTTGGGCTGAAATGAAACTCTTGTGCAGGTACACTAACAACAAAACGTGTAGCACGACTAGTTATGCTATATATGAGAGAACGTATGTATGCCACCGTGTATGTCATTTGAAATAATTTTTCCTAAGTTTGTGAGGACGTACGGAACGTGCATGCATCATGATAAATAATTATTCAATACTTGCATTGTTCCTCCCCTTATAAATTTCTTACTTGGTTATGTAACTCTTATCCATTATGACTCTATCTCATGGAGTTGCATATGTTGTTGGCACAGATGGCAGCACCAGCTGGATGTGAGAATTTCCTGATGATGTTCGAAACTCCTGCTTTGCTTTGGAGAGTTTTGCACTTTGCGGGGTATCATGAGCCACCCCTCTTTTATTGGAATGAAGAGTACCAAGAGGGACAACCATGGTATGAAGTGAGGCTAACCATACTAGTCCGCACACAAGCACCCTTCTAGTAGGAGTGGAAGGCAGAATCTAAAGGGAGAACTCCTTGGGAGGCTGCCCAAGTAGTAGCCTTTGAGGTATTGAGTTAGATCTATCCGCAGCATGGGGACACACTTACCGGTAATGCTGCTGGTATGTTTCCTTGGGTGGATCCGTCCACTGCAATATGGGAACAACGCAACCACAATGCATTGATCCAGGATCGGGATGAGTGGGGCAATAGCTCTAGTCCCGCTATGAGTGCTATGTTTGCAGTGATGAAGATGTTCTATACACGCCAGGACACCAGAGACTTCTGGCAGGAATCATACACCACTTGCATGGGCAAGCTCATGAGAGCTAAAGCTGCACAGCGTAAGCTCAAGAAGTGTGTGCACAAGCATTAGAAGGCAGCAAGTGAGGCTCGATGGGAAACTGATCAAGCCTATGTAGCTTTGGGCAATCTCCATACCCAGATGGAGCAAGTGGATCAACAGAGAGCTATAGCCCAAGAAGCTAGAGCTGATGATCAAGCTATGTTAGCAGAACTATGGGAGTAGCTAGAGGTCACTTGTGCTGAGGCATCCATAGCTATGTGCCAGCGGGACATAGCAAATAGCCATGCCGCTGCAGCAAAAGTAGAATGAGATAGGCACCGCGCCATAAGCACCATGCAGGGCCATGCTGAAAGGGACTTGTGTTAGCAGCTTGCACAGGCCCAGCTTCAAGTGATGGACCTTCAGCATGAGGTGCATTATCTGAACAACCAGTTGAACCCAATCCTTGATTGGGAAGAAGATGGTCCAGAAATGCAAGAAGAAGATGATGGCTAGGACGAGGAAGAAGTGGAGCCAGAGGAGGGAGATGATCCGATCTCTGACCTTGATAGTGATCATAATGCGGATTAGATTGCTTAGTGACTAGTGGAAATGCTAGATGTATCCTCGCTATTTATGTAATGGACCTGTAGTTTAAGTTTGGTATTTGTGATGGAACTATCATGTAATATTGGTACTTGCATGTTATCTCACATTTGGATGAACGTTATTGCAATTCCAGTTCATTTTATTGGTGATTATGACTTGAATGTTAACGCGCTGCGAGCTCGATAAGTGGTCAAATTGGTAATGTTATGTTGTGAGAATAAATTATTGTGCCTCTGTTTTTTGTATGAATTTAAGATTCTATCCCATAATTTTAGTTTGGCATGATTATACAATTCGTCTGAAATCTCTTGACATCATCCAATAATCACTTATTGTTGCAACTTTGTAGATGACTTGCACTTGTGCAGGAGCAAGCAGTAGCCATGAGGGTAATGATGGTGACTTACCACCACCGCCACTACCATCTGCTCAGGAGTTCTTTGCCCAATTCTTGGGAAGTCAAAGGACTATGGAGGAAGCCCTATGCCTCATTGCGCACAACATGACCCGTGCCCACCCACAGCAATAGGGGCTTGAGCCAAACCAGTACAACACCTTTAAGGATTTTCTGGATACAAAGCCTCCTATCTTCAAGGTGGCAGAGGAACTGCTCCAGGTGGACGAATGGCTCAACACTATTGAGCAAAAGTTTTGTTTGCTAAGGGTCACCGAGCACCAGAAGGCTGAGTATGCATCCCATCAGCTACAGGGACCGGCTAGGATTTGGTGGACACATTTCTTGTCCTCTCTACCTACCAATGCACAGGTCACATGGGAGCAGTTCAAGTTGGCCTTTCGGGGAAATCACATTCCCCTAGGGCTAATGCGCATGAAGGCGGCTGAATTTATGAGGCTCACACAAGGGACTAAGACCCTTATAGAGTATATGCATGCTTTCAACAATTTGTCTCGCTATGCTTTAGGTTTCATTGATACTGAAGAAAAGAAGATAGAGAGCTTCAAGCGTGGTCTTGGCATGAAGCTGATGAAGACTATGGCCAATTCCAAGTGCGCTACTTACAATGAGTTCATTAGTGATGCTTTGACTTAGGAAAAGAACAACAATTAGAACCAAGGGAATTAGAGGCAGGTGAACTAAAAGGCATGTCCTGGATATGTGCACTACACCGCTGTAGAAGGGGTGCCCGCTGGAGAAGTTGTCACCACTGGTATGTTTCTTATCAACAAGCATCCCGCCATTGTTTTATTTAATTCAGGAGCTTCACATTCATTTATGAGCCAAGCATTTGCATCTACACATGAGCAAAAAGTAGTTGAAGTAAGCAAGGGTGGTTATAGTATAAGTTTAGCTGGGGCTACTATCTCCACAAATAAGATGGTTAGAAATGTGCTCATCTCTATACAAGAGAGGGAGTATACAACGGATCTAATAGTATTGCCTGGATTATCCATAAGTGTAATCTTAGGCATGAATTATATGAAAGATCCTAGTGTGCTCATTGACACTAGCACTCGTACTATTATGTTGAGAGAACCAAAGGGAGGTAATGCTTTTCTAGAACCACTTTCCTGAAATTTTGAACTCCAACACTTAGCTTGTGCTATCCAAACCACTACCCTTTGTGATATTCCAGTGGTTTGTGAGTTTCCTGATGTATTCCCAGATGAGTTACTAGGCTTGCCACCGGATAGGGATGTGGAATTTAAGATTGAGTTAGTGCCAGGTATGACACCTATCTCAAGAAGGCCTTATAGGATGCCACCGAATGAGCTAGCGGAACTTAAAATTCAATTGCAAGATCTATTGGACAAAGGTCTCATTCAACCTAGTTCATCTCCATGGGGATGTCCAGCTTTGTTTGTGAAGAAGAAGGACAAGTCCTTGAGAATGTGTGTGGATTACAGGCCACTTAATGTTGTGACCTTCAAAAACAAGTATCCTTTGCCTCGCTTCGACATCTTGTTTGATCAGTTGGAAAAAGCAAAGGTATTCTCCAAGATTGACTTGAGACCAGGATATCATCAGATAAAGATTAGGCCAGAGGACATACCTAAAACTGCTTTCTCCACTAGGTAGGGCTTATGTGAGTATTTCGTCATGTCTTTCGGACTAACGAATGCTCCTACCTACTTCATGTACCTAATGAATTCAGTATTCATGCTCGAGCTTGACAAGTTCATGATCATGTTTATCAATGATATATTAATTTATTCAGAGAATGAGGCAGATCATACAGAGCATCTGAGGATTGTTCTATCTAGATTGAGGGAGCATAAGTTATATGCCAAGTTTAGCAAGTGTGAATTTTGGTTGAGTAAGGTACCTTTCTTAGGGCACATCTTATCAAGAGATGGAATTTTTGTAGACCCATCTAAAGTAAAAGAGGTCATGGATTGGAAGGCCCTGACTTCGGTTCATGAAGTTTAGAGTTTTCTGGGGTTAGTAGGTTACTACCGTCGTTTCATTCCAGATTTCTCCAAGATAGCTAATCCCATTACTAGACTACTTCAAAAAGATGAAAAGTTCAGATGGACACCAGAGTGTGAAGCAGCTTTTCACACCCTCAGGACTCTGTTAACTACAGCTCTTGTTTTAGCACAACCTGACATTGAAAAGCCTTTCGATGTGTTCTGTGATGCATTGGGTATAGGTTTGGGGTGTGTGCTTATGCAAGAAGGAAGAGTTATTTCATATGCTTCTCGGCAATTGAGAAAACATGAAGTCAACTACCCTACACATGACTTAGAACTTGCAGCAGTTGTTCATGCATTAAAGATATGGAGACATTATTTGTTGGGCAATATATGTCACATATATACTGACCACAAAAGTCTCAAATATATCTTTACCCAACCTGAGCTGAACATGAGACAACGAAGATGGCTAGAGCTGATTAAGGACTACAATTTGGAAGTGCACTACCATCTAGGGAAAGCCAATGTTCTGGCCGATGCACTTAGTCGGAAATCTCATTGCAACACTATTGAAGCATTGTTAGAAGATGGATTTAATTTGTTACATCCTGTTGTACTGCACAATATCACCATCAGTTGTTCACTTGAGAGCAAAATCATAGAGCTATAGAAGATAGATGTAGGTATATTTCACATCAAGAGAAAGATGCAAGAACAAGAGACCAAGCATTTTAGTTTAGATGAAAGAGGTGTGCTATGGTTTGATGAGTGACTTGTGGTACCAAAAGACCGTGAGCTTAGAAATCAAATTTTAGATGAAGCACATTCATCCAAGTTGTCTATCCATCCGGGTAGTAGTAAGATGTATCAAGATTTGAAAACCCATTTTTGGTGGACTAAGATGAAGAAAGAGATCACAACCTATGTTGCTAGGTGCGATAATTGCAGTAGAGTAAAGGCTATTCATTTGAAATCTACTGGGTTACTTCAGCCATTGCCTATTCCAGGTTGGAAATGGGAAGAAATTAGTATGGACTTTATCACAGGCCTTCCGTTGACACAGCAAGGTCATGATTCCATAGGGGTCATTGTAGATCGTCTCACCAAGTTAGCACATTTTATACCGGTGAACACAAGGTATCTAGCTGGGAAATACGCTGAGTTGTATGTTTCTCAGATTGTGAGACTACATGGAGTACCCAGGACCATAATCTCATATCGAGGACCATAGTTTATAGCTCGTTTTTGGGAACACTTGCACCAGGCTTTGGGGACTAAGCTAATTAGAAGTTTGGCATACCATCCACAAACTTTTGGACAGACTGAGTGAGTGAACCAGATCTTAGAAGATTTGTTGAGAGCTTGTGTTATATCTTCTAAGGGTTCATGGGAGAAATGGCTACCTTTAGCTGAGTTCTCCTACAACAACAGTTATCAAGCAAGCATCAAGATGGCTCCTTTTGAAGCCTTGTATGGCAGAAAATATAGAACTCCATTGAATTGGATCGAGCCCGACGAAAGAAGATACTTTGGCATTGACTTTCTCACTAAAGCAAAAGAGCAAGTGCGCATTATCCAATAGCATATGAAGGCAACTCAATCAAGACAAAAGAGTTATGCTGATAGAATAAGAAGACCATTGATTTTTGGAGTGGGAGACTATGTATACTTGAAAGTGACACCCATGAAAGAAGTGCAGAGATTTGGAGTGAAAAGAAAGCTTGCACCTAGATATGTAGGGCCATACAAGATTACTGAATGTAAAGGGAATGTCGCTTATAAGTTACAACTTCCACTAGAGATGAGTGCAATATTCGATGTCTTCCATGTTTCTCAGTTGAAGAGATGTCTTCGTATACCTGAAGAAGCCATTGCACCCACCAACATTAAGCTCCAATTGGATTTGACCTATGAGGAGAAACCAATCCAAGTATTAGAAGAGATGGAAAGAGTAACATGGAGTAAGATCATTAAATTCTATAAGGTGGTGTGGAATAATCACAGTGAACAAGATGCCACATGGGAATGAGAGGATTACTTACGTGAGGTTTATCCTGCCTTTTTCCAAGAATGGTAGGTCTTATAAATCTTGGGACAAGATTTTTATAAGGGGGAGGGGCTGTAACACCCTAGGTGTTAAGCCTGCATAATTTGACTTGCATTGCATCAGCATGAGCATCAAGCATTCATATTTAAGCTTTTACATTTGAAACATATGATTGAAACATATGAAACATGCCTTGCTATTTCATGTTTTCTTTGTGTATGCTTATGATCATGAGTGAATAAGTGTAAGTGGTTGATGTTAGTTACTGAAACATCTTAGCTACACTTAGGATGACTAATGGAACATGGTTCATGTAGACCACTTTGTCTAATTAAGCTTCTAAGTGATGTTATGCATGTTGACCTAGAAAGTGAAATGTGTAACCAATGAATGAAATGTGTGTGTAACCTTATAAATAGCTTAAACATGTTTATAATGTCATTATGAACAACTTTGGTATTCATGAATAAGGCTAGTTTGGTCATTAAGACATAGATATAGTATAAGTCATCATTTGAATGTAGTAGGTTTGACCTAGTTTGAACTATATCATAGAGACTTTGCATGGATGTGGTCACTAAAGCAAAGTTGTAGTGTCTGATGAGAGGAACAACTTTTATTTTTGGGTCATAGGCTAGTTTAGCTCCTAACATGCTTGAAATTTGCTCACAAAAATCAGCTTTTTCCTGTTTTTAGCACTTAGGAAAAATTTGCTAAGTGTTTAACGCCGACAGTGTGACGAGCTCAACTTTGGGCTGATTTTACTCCCTAACCATTATGAATTAGGAGAAGGTTTCTTAAGCATTTTTGTAGTGGTGCATAGGTCTACAAGTTTTGTTCAGATTATTTGCACTAACAAGATACAGATTAGGAGTTTTATCGCCTTCAAATCGCGTCGTCAGGCCGAGTTTCGCGTTCTAAAAAACACCGCGCGCGCGTGCTGTCATGGCCAACCATGGATAAAGCATGGCCACTGCATGGCTGCCACTGGCTGATGCTTGGCCCTCGATGTTGTGTGCTGGCGCCCGTTATCTGCATGCCCCGCGCCTCATTCCCACTCATGCGCACTCCCTCACTCACTCTCCATCGCCTGTTTTTGCTCTCACCGCGGAACCAGAGCAGCGCTACCGAACACCGCACTAGCTCCACCATCACCTAGCACCCATGCCACCACACCGTCATCGTCTCCATCTCAACCATAGCTTTGCCACATCCCCCTCCACCTCCTCGATGTGATTGCAGCACCAGAACAACTTCGGTGAGGGCGTATTCGCCATTTTCATCCTCACCAGACTCACGACGTCCATGGCCGCCTCCACGGTGAGCTCGATGCCGCATTTCTTGCTTATGCATTTTCATTGATTTCTTGTGTTAGGGCTTGTACAGGGTGTGTTCTTGCTTGTGGCATGATGAAACTGTGAGTCATTGCTTCACCGGTGCGGAACACGACGACTTGCGCTGCCGCGCTCGTACCTCCGCGCCACCGTGCACGTGGTTGGAGCTCGTCAGAGCACCTAGAGTCGCCTAGGTCACCTAGATAGATCCGTATGGTCACCATGATGCTTGTGCGCTACTTGCCTAGACTTGTCGTGGCCCGTAATGGCCAGTGTACCATAGCGCCGCGCCGCCGTGCTGCCATGGCCAGCGACGAGGTGTCTCGTGTGCACCCACACCTCCACTACCTAGGTCACCCGATGCGCTTTGATGTGTACAGCACGATGATGATATTGGTTTGGCCAGAGAGCTCACCGGCGATGAGCTAGGGCCGGTCCGCGCTGCTCCCCTGCTTCCTGTGTCATTGACCAGTGGGCTCGACTGACCTCTGGGTCCCGGCTGTCAGTGGCTTAGAGTGAAGAGGATAGCTCATTTATTTCAGATTTACATGCTAGCTTTAGAAAATCATAAGTTGAGTTCTAGAGATCCAAATCTTGTGAACCAAAATTTGTAGTGTTCCTTAGGAAGTGTAGTATTTTATAAAAATATGATATGCATAGTTTCTGATATTTTTATTGGGGATTTAAATGTGTTTAGATAAATGCTTTTTTAATGTTTACAATCTTGTAAATTAGATATCTTGAGCTAGGAAAATGATAAAACTATGATTCTAATTTTGTTAGTCTTGTGTTAACATGCTCTAGCTAGGAAAAATAATAAGCTTGCTATAAATTTGATTGAAATATGATCTTTCTATTTATCTATTAATAAATAGCATTTTCTGAGGAAAATTTTAGGGATAAAAATATGTAACATATTACTATGCAAATTTTTGTACAGTAGTATAGCACTAATATGAAGCTAGGAAAAATATATAATCTATTGCTCGACACTTTTCTATAGGGTTTACTATTTTCACTAAAATAACCCTTGCAAGCTTGTCATTTTTGCATAGGATGTTTTACATGACCAAATGTTATGAAATTTTCATAGTAGCCTATTGTAAGCACTAGGAAGCTACTGTAATTTTATGAGAATTTATTGTGCAAATTTGTTGTATGTTTGTTATTTACCCTAATTATCTAATTAAATTAATAAAGGCATTTAAGTAATTACATTGTGATTAACCATGATGTTTTCTATGGTTCTTATGATGCATAGTAACTGTTGATGTCAATAGTAACACTTAGAAGCAATTGATTGTATGCAACTAACTATTTATCACTTTATAATTCAAATAAAGGGCTGCATGTATAGTTTTGATTGTGTGGATGATTTCATGTGGATAATGATCTTTGCTGTAAAACTTGTTAATAACAATGTTGTATATAACTTACTAATCTACCTTGAGTTAAATTTGCATGGTCATAGGACTTAGGGTTCTACAGTTCTAGCTGTTACAAGTTTGCTATCCGAAATGTTTACTTTCTGGACAGACTTGATTGACCGATTTATTTGACCTAGATAACTATTGAATGACCTTACGAGTATTAAAAGGAAGTTGTAGACAATTTCATAAGCTTTCCAGAATGTCCACAACCATGTGATTTCGATATATATAACTCTAGTTATGGTTAAAACAAGTAGCTGCTGTTTTGTAGTTCGGTAAATGAGTCGCGTGAGTGTTTGCTTAGGTAATAGAGAAGAGATGCACCTACTTAGTAAAATATGATGCACTTGTTATTACTTTCACACCATACTGTTGAAATTACTTACAAGGATGCATTCATCATGTTTTATCATACTATACTTGTCGACATCTATGCGTTCGTAATATCTTATGTCATATGCATGCATATAGGACCGACCGAGGAGATAACATTGATGGAATTCAACGAAGAAGATGAAGGGGTCCAGCAGGAGATTCCTCAAGCCACAGCTCCCAAAGAAGAGGAGCAGAATCTAGAAGAGCTCCCAGAGTGCCCTGATCACCGTCCCACTTCCTTTCTGAAAGGCAAGCCCCAAAGCATTCTAAGTCTCCCATTGTTTTACAAAATAATACTTGAGTCCTTTATGTTTGATGTATTAGGTTATAAGAGTTGATTGGAACCACTTGATGCATATAATTTCCTTGTCCAGAAATATACCTTTAACCCTATATAGGTCCAGGATCGAATATATGCTTAGCCATGCTTAGACCGGTAGAAGTCGGGTGATTTCCTGTCACCTGCAAGATGTAGGTGGATACCAAAGCACGGTTGGCTATATTTGCTATCGTGAAAAAGAACCATGGGGTAAAAGTAAATGGAGGCCGGACAGAGTCTATGGTAGGTTGACTCATGTGATTCCATCTGTGCCGATTAAGGACTGTACCATTGTTGGCGCTTCTGACAAGATTGAACGCATGCCTATCACCTAGTTGGTCGGATAACTCATTTCGACCATGAAGCTGAGTAGCTCAACTCAAGCCAGGCCCCACTCTGTAAGAGTGTGCACTCTAGATGGTAGTAAGGATGTGCAGGGAGCTAGACATGAGCCCAAGGGCAGGCTGGGCCTAAACATTCTGGCAGTTGGTTGTCCCTGATTGTGCGGCGCTAGGCAAACCCATGAAATGTGCACTTGAGTTGTACCAAAGGTGACCTAAGGCGACTAATGATCTGGTCTGCCTAGGTTTGTGTTAGGAATAAATTCCCAGCTGGTTGAAATCGAATCGAATTGCCGTCTCTCCTAGATAGTGAGAAACTTGGCTAGTCCCAACATCGTAGTAATTGTATTATGGAATATGATGGTTCGAATAAACATGGAATTACTATACCTGCTATGGTTACTATTGTATGCTCTTAAAATGATATACCACATGTTTGGCATAGGATAGTTGCTAATCTAGACATGGATAGTTATAATTAACTTGATGACAGAACTATAATTATATAACTGAGTTAATTGCTTTTTATGCAAGATGTTGTCAAGCTACCTCCACTTATAAAGCCTTGCATGATCCTTAGAGTCAATTTATTTCTGGTTTATGATGGGTAAGTCTAGCTGAGTACCTTCTTGTACTTAGGGTTTTATTCCCATTGTTGCAGATGGCACAGTATATCATGGATATTGCAAGAATTGCTTCTATCCCGTTGTGGATGAGGAGTAAGCCTCGGGCAGGCCTCTTTATTAATCCTTCTATTATGCTTTTGTGGATTGTGATCCCATTCTGGCACTGTATTTGAACTATGTGACAAATGCTAGTTTCCAAACTTAATTTGCTTCTGCTATTACTACTCTATCGACTTGGTTTGTAATAACTTTATTTCGTACTCTGATGATGGAGATGTATCTGAGACTCTATGTAATATGTGACTTGTATGTTGAATCATGTATGATCTTGGTTGTTTGTGGATCATTTATCGAGACCCGTCGTGGTACTCGACAGACTACCGGGTTTATATGGGCTCAAGTATGATAGTGCGACCGCTTGTGGGCTACCATTGTACTTGTGCTCTTATAAATTGGATGGTTCTGCGATAGAACACACAAGGTAGATTCAACAAAGCATTATGCAACATGGAATCACATTCACAGGAGAATTCTATCAACCAAACTTGATTCTGCATTCTGCAAAATTCAAGTGTGGGGGATAGAGTTCTCTAAACCATCTCATGTCATGTTGCTAGTTTGTCTTGGTCATCCCTACCTTTGTGATGTGCTCAACTTGCTAAATCTCTAACAGGTAACAATTTAAAAATCATCCTCCTTTGAGTCACCATACATATTCTTGTTTCTACTCGGATGAATCTCTTTAGTCTTTCAAACTTCCTTATTCTATTATAAGTATGCTTTGACATATTATTCAAACATAATTATTAAATTAAAACATACTTGTATAGAGTTTGGTTGTATATATGGACTAACTCTTGCAATAAAATATTCAAATTTTGTTGGGAATCTTAGGAGATCATTCGAAGAAAACTGTCAAGGTTTGAGGTATTTTTCTAAACAATTTTGCACATTTTTGCCTAAACCTTGTTGAAAATTTGAAGTAGTGATGAATAATAAAGGCACATTATTTAATACATGGGATACAAATGACCTTTAGCTCTTTAACAACACTATCCTTATTTTCAATCAGTTGTATACTTCTTTAGGTATGTATTATCCACTAATCCTTTGTAGAGAAGAAACAATGAGTGGAGCAGAAGGTCCAAACAGAATGACAAGATCCACAAAAGAAAGAACAAAAATATGGCATGACAAAAGAATGAGAAAGGAGTGCGACATAGGAGACAAGATGCTCATGAACAGCTCAAGCAAGGAAAGCTTCGAAATAGGAAGAGAAGACCACCACAAGTCATCTACCCTTCATCACATGGTGTCATTTTGCTCCAATAATGAAGGTAACATCTTAAGGTAAGAGGTCTTCATTTTCCTCTTGATCTTGGTATACACATAAATGAAGACACAAACACATTTGAGTTATAACTTTGCTTAATTCAATCTGATTAACTCAATAGGTTTTGTTCCTTAAGTTTGTTCATAGCACCACTTTCTTGATCTCATAGTCTTAACCAAATGAGCTAAAATGTTTCATATCTTATCTTTGTAAGATGATAGTCATAATCATGTAAAGTTTGATACATTATAAAGATAGACAATCCTTTCATAGGTTAAGCAACTCCACTCTTTTTGCCATCCTTCTGATCTTATCACCCATGTTATAAGAATAAATAATGTACATAACATTCACTCTATCATGATTCAATGTGCCTAAGGCTAGAGAAGAGTAAATAAAGTTTTGATTATGTTGGTGTTTTTCCACCAATAGAGCCCATGCACTTGATCTCTACCTTGTCTTTATGAATAGAACACACTTCTAGTAAAGTGTGGGGGAGTCGATCCTATAAATTCTACAAGTGGAAGTTCTAAATTAAAGAACAGGCTCATAACCATTGATGAGAGGACAGCTACCATCCAAGGTATGTCACATAATCATACACAATGGTAGGATACTATGGGACACGAGGTGGCTAGCCTCCAGTAACAACAATAGCAAAACCAGAACTGGGGGGCTCTGTTCTAGCATCTCCACATCTGGCCATCGCATTGAGAACCACGACAACAACCAGCTTTGGGGAGAGGCACCCCATTGTATCGAGCTAAGTATTTTTTTCCTTTTTATTTTATTATTTTTAGGTTTCCTTTATAAAAAAAAGATGAATAACTAAAAACAAAATAAATAGTTATCCTTATAATATGTATATATAGTCATAATAATAATGTGTAATCTAAAAAATGAAAACAAATAAAGAGAGTGTATACAGTTTGCTTTAATTTGTTTTTAAGAGCTGAATAAAATAAAAAGGACTCTGAAGATAATCTTTTAAAATGGAAATGATGAATAGTTGCTCTGTTATAATTTCTTTCAAGTAACTAGTTTTCAGCCATGAATTCTCCCAAGTTTTGGATAAGATTGTTTTGATATAAGGATTTACTCTGAACTTGAAACTCGTGGGTAGCGTATGCTTGATCTAAGTCTAGGTAATTGACGGATATGATATGAGAAGGTCTGAGCTATTGTTTATCTTGTTCCAAGTGACACTAAAGTTCAAGAGATTTATCTTTTAAAAAACACAAAAATGCTTTGATGAGTTCTTGTATGACAAAGCTTGAATTCCCACCAGAGCCATACATGTTATTTAGGCTAAGGAAAATTTCCACATATATGCTACTTGTTTTGCATTGAGTTTTATCAAGCTTTGTTGACCCTTATGAGAAGTTTGTCATGCTCTTAAAATCAAGATCACATACACTCCACCCACATATGCACTACTCCTACACTGGGGGTAGGCGCAAAAACATGTCTTCCATCTAGATCCACCCAAAAATGTTCTACCCCTATACTAGGGGTGAACACAAAAACATGCTTGTTAGGTTTCCACTCAAAATAAATGCTCCAAGTTCTTATTGATACATCTCTCAAAAAAAATTTTGCAGAAAAGAGACATGGAGCTATGCAAAAGTTATTCATAAAAAAAGGACACAAAAGTGTCTAAGATATTAAAAACAATGGGTACTTAGATGCCCTCCTGAAAAAAAAGAGATGAATAAGATAGACCCTGTTCTCTAGCAAAAGTTTCAAAATTCCAAGAGAGAGATATGTTTTCAAGGAGCAAAGTAGAATTAGGTTAGCCACCATATATATCCACCATACTTCCACACACATGCATATCTTGATTTGATTGTATGATTTAACTCTCTTTGGATCCGAGGTTTGACTTTATAATAATGTATTGCAAGTATGCTCTAACTTTCTTGCTACCTATGAACTCCACATAAGCCTTAGTGGTAGGAAGAAAAATGCATAACATCTTTATTGCATTGGTAAGGGTCCACAAATACCACATATATTAAGAGACTTAAGAGTGTCATACAATGGAATCTCTGAGTTTTATTTTGGAAAACTAATAAAAACTCTAGAACAATAGTGGAACAAAGAACATGAGACATAGTGCTAGACTAGTTCATTCTATCTTTCAATTGCTCAAGACCCAAGTGAAGGCTAAGAAGCCCCATGGTTGAAGGTAATATGGGTAAGTTTGGAAGTCAGAACAGTTTGTTCTAATCTGAAGGAGAATTTTTTATTGAACACATGAGTACTTTTGAGGAGTGAAATCATTGTACCAACTTCTGATCCATTGCTGAGTTTAGCTTTGCTCTGGGACAATCCAAGGTTAAGTGTGGGAGAGCTTGTTGACGGTCATTAACGTCAATCATAAACTATTAATATAACCTATGTATATACTTAATTCCATCACCAAACATAGGTGTAAGGGTTTAAACTAATAAATTACATGAGTTTTGATGAATCTATGTTTTCAGCATGGTTTATCTAGAAAACCATCAAGGTGGACTCATTCATCAAAGTAAATCATGCTTAACCATGGCGTAAACAACTCTAGAAGGTTCCAGAGGACACCGCACTGAAGAAGACCATGAGAGGCTTCTAGCTAGGGCTGGCCGGCCACACTTGCAGGCCGGCCAGCCTACTGGGTCCTCTGGTCAGCCTCTCTTTCATATGACAGTTCTCCACCACCTTAAAGATCACATCTATGCCATTTATTCAAGTCAGTTTGATCCTTGGATCTAGAATTGATGCTGCCCCCTATATATACGGTGTTGTACCCCCCCTCCTTTAGACCATCCTAAAAACCCTAATTCATATCTCTCATTCAGATCAACACGCACCAGGAGGGTTAGGTCTAGAGCTCTTCAATGTAGTAGATTAGTAGCTCGGGAGTGAGGGTCGAGTTGGGCTCTTGCTTGTAACACCCTAGGTGTTAGGCTTGCATAATTTCACTTGCATTGCATAAGCATACTCATCAAGCATTCATATATAAGCTTTTACATGTGAAGCATATGATTGAAACATATGAAACATGCCTTGTTATTTTATGTTTCTATAGGTGTATCCTTATGATGATGTGTGAATAAGTGTAAGTGGTTGATGTTGGTCACTAAAGCACCTTAGCTACACTTAGGATGACTAATGGAACAATGTTCATGTAGATCACTTTGTCTAATTAAGCTCCTAAGTGATGATATGCTTGTTGACCTAGGGAGTATTATGTGTAACCAATGTATGAAATGCTTGTGTGACCTTAGGAGTACATTAAACATGTTTAGAATGCCACTATGAACAACTTTGGTATTCATAACTAGGGCTAGTTTGGTCACTAAGTCATAGCTCTAGTGTAAGCCATCATTTGAAAGTGGTATGTTTGACTAGAGTTGAACTACATTTTAGAAACTTTTCATGGATGTGTTCACTAAATCTAAGTTGTAGTATTTGAGTAGGGCAACAATTTTTATTTTTGGGTCATAGGCTAGTTCAGCTCCTAACCTGCTTGAAATTGGCTCACAAGAATCAACCTTTCACTATTTTTAGCACTTAGAAATTGGCTCACAAGAATCAAAGTTGTATTATTTGAGTAGGGCAACAACTTTTATTTTTGGGTCATAGGCTAGTTCAGCTCCTAACCTGCTTGAAATTGGCTCACAAGAATCAACCTTTCACTAAATCAAGTCTTTTTGCGCCGATAGTGCTGACGTACCCAACTTTGTGACATTTTTTCTACTTATTCTTTGAGAATTAGGCCTTGATCCTTTAAGAGAAGTTGGAGATGGTGTATAGGGCTACAACTTTTGTTAAGGAATATTTTGCTAATGTGCCACGGTTTAGAAAATTAAGGTTGTCAAAATGGCGTTGTTAGTCTTCTTCACGTGGCTCTGATGACCATCGCATCCACACCGTCGTGGTCGACCACCGTTAGGCCGGCCGCACCAAGTGGAAGTAGGATGCCAGCGCTGCCCCCACTTGTTAGGCCATTGTAGACACGATGATGCCATGCACCCCATGCCTCATCTACTGCCTTCGCTCGCGCCCATTTACTTCATCCGAGCACGCGAGAGCCAAGCGCCGCAACCCGCCATTGCTGCCGAGCCAGACACTACCGCGTAGCTCCTCTATCAGCCAACCATCGCGCAAGTGCTTGCACCCATAGATGCATCATGCTTTGCCCTACCTCCTTGACCCTTTCAAAGTCCTATTCGAGCCAAGGTGAGGGCCTATTAGCCATTTCTGTCACCGCCGCCATGACTAGCACCTCGCCGGACCGAGAGGTCGCCGTGGCCCATGCTCACCACCGCTCCTCCATGCTTTCTTTCCTGTGCATTGTTCTTCTCGTGTCTCATAAATGCTTCTACCCTATCTAGCCTAACCGCTGCACCGTTGACATCTTCGCCGTATGAACCTCGATGGAGTGAGCTCCGCCGCCGCACGGACATTCCCACGGCCAGGTGTCCCAAGCGCATCCCCTAACCCTAGAGTAGCCCTAACAACTTCACCTAAGCACCATGGTACCGTAGCCTCTCTCACTAAGCCTTGCTGTGGCCGGAGATGGGTGGCGCACCGCCGTGCAGCGCTGCCGTGCCGTCATGGCTGCCGACGAGCCACCTTCTGTGCACCTCTGTGCTAACCACCTACATGGATCGATGCGGGAGAGGGTGAGGAACATCACTATGGGGTTGGTTTCACTGGAGGATTCACCATCGGTGAGCTACCGCTGATCGACCACCATCCCCTGCTCCAGTTTGACTGACCTATGGGGTCCACTGGTAGCTGGGTCCAGACTGTTAGTGTCTATAGTTCTAGATTTGATATTTCTTTTCCTGATTTTTGTACTAACTTGGAAAAATCATAAGTTGAGTTGTAGATGTCCATTTTTGGTGAACCATTTTTTGTTCCTTACGAAGTGTAGTATTTTATAAAAATATGAAATGTACAGTTTCTAGTATTTTTATTGGTGATTAAAATGTATTTAGATAAATGCTTTTGAATGTTTACAATTTTGTAAATTATATATCTTGAGCTAGAAATGTGGTAAATAGGTTATTCTAATTTTGCTAGTCTTGTGTTGAGATGCTCTAGCTAGGAAAAATATTAAGCTTGCAGTAAACTTGCTTGAAATATGATATTTCTATTTATGTGTTAATAAATGGCATTTTCTAAGGAAAATTGTAGGGATAAAAATATGAAACATATTGATATGCGAATTTTTGTACAGTATCATGGTACTAGTATGAAGCTAGAAAAAATATATAATCTATTGTTTGACACTTTTCTATAGGGTTTACTATTTTCACTAAAATAGGCCTTGCTAGCTTGTCATTTTTGTAAAGGATGTTATACATGTCCAAATGGTATGAAATTTTTATAGTAGTCTATTAGGAGCACTTGGACGCCATTGTACTTTTATGAGAATTTATTATGCACATTTAGTATATGTTTGTTATTTCTCCTAATTATCTAATTAAATTAATAAACGCATTTAAATAAATAAATTGTGATTGACCATGATGTTTTCTATAGTGCTTGAGATACATATGAACCGTTGAAGTTAGTTGTAAGGCTTCAAAGCAATTGGTTATATGCAACTAATTAATTATTGCTTTATAATTCAAATAAATGGTTGCATGTATAGTTTCGGTTGAGTGGATGATTTCATGTTGATAATGGCCTTTTCTAAAAAAACTTGTTAATAACAAAGTTGTATTTAACTTACTAATCTACCTTGTGTTAAATTTTCACAGTCATAGGCTTTAGGGTTTAAGAGTTTGGCTGTTAGAAGTTTGCTGCCCTAATTGTTTGTTCTCTAGACAGATTTGATTGACTGAATTGTTTGACCTAGATAACTATTGAATCACCTAAGGAGTATTAAAATAAAGTTGTAGACAATTTGATAAGCTTTCTATAATGTCTACAATCATATTATTTTGATGTATATAACTCTGTTATGATAAAAACAAGTAGATGTTATTTTGTAGTTTGGTAAATAAATTGCCGAAGTGTTTGCTTAAGTAATAGAGAAGAGATATGCACCTACTCAGTAGAATATGATGCACTTGTTATTACTTTAATACTATGCTATGGAAAATACTTGTGAGGATGCATTCATCATGTTTTATCATACTATATGTGTCAACATATATGCATTCACGACATCTTATTCCATGATCATGCATATAGGATCGACCAAGGAGATAATGTTGCTGGAATTCAACGAAGAAGAGGAAGGGGATTAGTAGGAGACTCCTAAAGCCGCAGCTCTAGAAGAAGAGTAGACTCCAGAAGAGCTCCCTGAGTGTCTAGATCACCACCCCACCTCTTTTCGCAAAGGCAAGCCCCGGAGCATTCTAAGTCTCTCAGTGTTTTACAAAATACTACTTGAGTCCTTTAATGATTGATGCATTAGGTTATAAGAGTTGACTAGAAACACTTGATGCATGGAACTACCTTGTCTAGATATATACATCTTTAACCCTATTTAGGTCTAGGATTGAATATATGCTTAGCCATGCTTAGACCGGTAGAAGTCGAGTGATTTCCTATCACCTGCGAGATATAGGTGGATACCAAAGCACGATTGGCTATATTGCTATTTTGGAAATAACCATGTGTTAATAAAGAATGGAGACTGGGCGGGATGTCGATAGAGAAGCAATAAGACATGGAGGTCTTGGGTGTGGATCTATCCCTGTCTGTGTCGATTAAGGACCATACTGTTGTTGGTGCTTTTTGACAAGATTGAACGCATGCCTATCTCTTAGCTAGCCGGATAACTCGTTCCGACCACAAAGTCGAGTGCTCAACTCAGGCCAGGCCCCGCTCTATAAAATTGCGCACACTGGAGGAAGTAAGGATGTGTGGGGAGTGGATCAATAGACCATGGGCAAGCATGACCTGAGCGACCTAGTCCGGGACTATGGGCAGGCATGGTTTTAGAGACCTAGCTACTGTTAGTCCCTGATTGTGCGGCGCTGGGCGAACCCACGAAATGTGGACCTGAGTTGTACCAAAGGTGACCTAAGGTGACTAATGATCTGGTCTGCCTAAATTTGTGTTAGAAATAAATTCCTAGCTGGTTGAAATCGATTCAAATCACCATTTCTCCTGGATAGTGAGAAACTTGGCTAGTACCAACATCGTAGTAATTGTATTATGGAATATGATGGTTCGTATAAACATGGAATTACTACACCGGCTATGGTTACTATTGTATGCTCTTAAATGAAATACCACATGTTTGGCACAGGATAGTTGCTAATCTAGAGATGAATAGATATAATTAACTTGATGGCCAAAGTATAATTGTATAACTGAGTTAATCGCTTTTTATGCAAAATATTGTCAAGCTACCTCCACTTATATAGCCTTGCATAATCCTCAGAGTCAATTTATTTAAGGTTTATGATGGGTACATCTAGCTGAGTACCTCCATTGTTGTAGATGATACCGTCTATCACGGCTATTACAAGAATTGCTTCTATCCCGCCGTGGATGAGGAGTGAGCCTTGGACAGGCATCTTTAATAATCCTTCTATATGCTTTTGTGGATGGTGATCATATGTTGGCACTATAGTTGAACTATGTTGGCAAATACTACTTTTGAACTTTAATTTGCTTCTGCTATTATCTATCGAACTTGGTTTCTAATAACTCTATTTTGTACTCTGATGAAGGAACTATATCTATGAACTTTATGTAATATGTGACATGTATGTTGAATCATATACGATCTTGGTTGTATGTTGATCATTTATCGAGACCCATCGTGGTACTCTATAGACTACCGGGTTTATATGGGCTCAAGTATGATAGTGCGACCGCTTGCGGGCTACCATTATACTTGTACTCTTATAAATTGGTCGGTTCTACGACATTGCTCAGGTTTTGGATCCGGTCTCAGATGCTCGATAAAGCCATTGTATCTTCACTTATTTATCTTATGAGACTTTGTTATCATTATATCATTCTTATCTACATGGCTATACTTACTTTGAATATGAATCTTGCTTAGTTAAGCTTATCTATACTTTTGTGTGCGGGTTCATAGAGCGCTTAGCCTGCTATAGTTTATTGTTTAGGCTAAGTAGCCAAGCCTCATGTAAGCATGGTGCTTATACGATACTCTGCTTGTGAGCACACCCTATTCTCTAGTTGTGTGGCAGCAGTGGGTGGTTACAGTCCCATCTATCCATTGTAGTGCATGCCAAATTGAACAGGTTCTTAAATTGTTGGACCGTAATCACATTAGTGGAGTTATCTATTGTGGATTTCTCTACTATCTAAGCGGCGTCCCGAAGTGCATAAGAGTAGATATTGGTCATTTTGCTTTTTGAATTAGACAAGGTGTCTACTTTGATTTTTGAACCAAGAATATGCTATATAGATATTGGTCATTTTGCTGGACTAACCCCTATAGAAAACTCTTATTTCAATTTGGGTAAGTCATGCGATTAATTCAAATCAAAGATGAAGCAAGGCACATGGTGAACTCCAATAACTTTGCACAAAGAACACATAGCTCATTCATCATGGATGAAAGAACTGTAAGTATCAAAGGTCACTCACTTTGTCTACTGCTACAAGTTACCTTTGTCTTGAGCCATGTCTATATAGAACATGATAAACAAAAACTATGTTAAAATAATTCTAACACTATCTTTTCATTAGCATAGATGGAAATTATAAAATTCTAGACAAACAACCTGTGTTTCAAAATTGTATATTCTTTTGGGTATGTGTTGTCCACTAATCCTTTGCAGGTATAAAACAATGAGATCTAACAAGGTGTAAAAAGATCGAAGAGCAAAAAGATGGCATGATAGAAGGATGAGAAAGAAAAGGTGTGAACTAGGAAACAAGATGCTCATGAACAACTCATACTGTGAGGCTAGCCGAACAAGGAAAACTTCAAGGGAAAAAGGAAGGACCATCACGAGTCATCTACCCTTTGTCACATGGTGTCATCATGCTCCAATGACAAAGGTTACATCCTAGGGAAAATGGTCATTATTTAAAAAGTTTTTCCTTGATTCTGGTAGGCACATAAATAAGAAACAAACATGTTTGAGCTACAAATTTACTTGATCCAATCCTGATTAACTCAACATGTTTAGTTCTTTTAACTTGTTCCCAGCACCACTTTCTTGATATCATAATCTTAACCAAATAAGCTAAAAGGGTGCAAAGTAATAATCATGTAAAGATTAATACCTTATGCACAATCCTTCCAAGGGTTAAGAAACTCAACCGTTTTGGCCAAATGAACTTAAATGCTACATTCATGCTCAATCTTCTGATCTTATCACCCATGACATAATTGAACAAAGCACATAACATCAACTTCATCTTGTTGAATGTGCCTAATGATAGAGAAGGATAAATAAAGTTTTGGTTCTGTTGGTGTTTTTCCACCAATAGAGCCCATGCACTTGATCTCTACCATGTCTTATGAGCAGGACATGGTTCAAGCAAAGTGTGGGAGAGTCAGTTGATTTCCCAATTTCTACAAGTGAAAGTTTTGAACCTGTCAACCAAAAATCAAACTCAAAACCAAGACAGGTTAGGCGGAAGAAGGTGACATCACCATTAGAGGCATCATCACAAGAATCCTCATCTTCAGACCGAGGAACTTGATCAATAAACATCACAAGGAGAAGTCCAGTTTGAAGAACTTACAACACCAAACCCTCACCGAAAGAGCTAGCTTGGGGGAGAAGCACTCCTATGTATCCAGGTAAGTATTCTTTTCCCTTTTTTAGTTTTTAGTTTCTTTTAAATAGCTAAGAAAATGATGAATGAAATGAAATAAAAAGTTATCTTTATAATAAATATATATAGTTATAGTAATGATGTGTGGTCTAGTAAAATTGAAAACAAAATAAAAAGGTGTGTCTAGTTTGTTTTAATTTATTTTTAAGAGCTAAATAAAATAAAGAGGACTCAGAATAATTTCTTAAATGGAAATGATGAATAGTTGCTCTATTGTAATTCCTTTCAAGTACCTAATTTTCAGCCTCGAATTCTCCTGAGTTTTGGATACGACTAATTTGGCATAAAGATTTACTCTGAACTTAAAACTTGTGGGTAGCGAATGCTTGATCTAAGTTTAGGTAATTAATGAATATGATTTGAGAAGGTCTGAGCTGTTGTTTATCTTGTTCCTAGTGACACTAAAGTTCTAGAGATTTATCTTTGAAAAACATAAAAATATTATATGATGAGTTCCTGTATGACAAAGCTTGAATTCCCACCAGAGCCATACATGTTATTTAGGCTAGGAAAACTTCCACATATATGCTGCTTTCTTTTGCAATGAGTTTTGTCAAGCTTTGTTGAACCTTATGAGAGGTTTGTCATGCTCTTAAAATCAAGATCACGTACACACCACCCAAATATGCACTACTCCTACACTAGGGGTAGGCGCAAAAACATGCCTTCCATCTAGATCCACCCAAAAATGTTCTATTCCTACACTGGGAGTGAACAACAAAAACATGCTTGATAGGTTTTCCATTCACCAAATAAATGCTCCAAGTTCTTGTTACTATCTCTCAAAATTTTGTTGTAGAAAAGAGACATGGGGCTATGCAAAAGTTATTCATAAAAAAAGAGTTAAAAAATAGACAAGTTTCCAAGATATCTAAAATAATGGGTACTTAGATGCCCACCTAAAAAAGAAAAAATGAAAAAAAGATTAACAAGATAGCCCCTGCTCTCTAGCAAATGTTTCTAAGTTTCAAAAGAGAGATAAGATTTCAAGGAGCATAGTGGAATTAGGTTAGCCACCATATATATATCCACCATATATTCCACACAAATGCACATCTTGATTTGATTGTATGACTCAACTCTCTTTGGATCCATTGTTTGACTTTACACTATATGCATTGCAAGTATGCCCTAGCTTTATCCTTGCCTATGAACTCCATATAAAGACTTAGTAGTAGGAAGAGAAGAAGGCATAACATCATTGTTGCCTTGGTGAGGATCCACAAATACCACATACATTGAGAGATTTGAGAGTGTCATACAATGCAATCTCTGAGTTTTATTTTGAAAACTTATAAAAAACTCTAGAACAATGGTGGAACAAAGAAACTTGAGACATAGTGCTTGACTTGATCATTCTATCTTTGAATTACTCAAGACCCAAGTGATGGCTGAGAAGCCCCATGGTTGAAGGTAATATGGGTATGTTTGAAAGTCAGATCAGTTTATTCTAATCCAGAGGAGAATTTTTGATTGAACACCTGTGTACTTTTGAGGCGTGAAAGCATAGTAGCAACTCTAGATCCATTGCTGAGTTTAGCTTTGCTAAGGGACTAGCAAAGGTTAAGCTTGGGGGAATTGTTGACGGTAGTTAACAACCATTATAAACCATCAATTAAACATGGATAGGGGCAAAAATGTAATCACCAATGAAGGTTTAGGGGTTTAAACTAATAAATTCCATGAGTTTTGGTGAATCTATGTTTTCAGCAGGGTTTATCCAGAAAATAGCTAAGGAGGACCTAATCGTTAGAGGAAATTACAGAATTCCACCGGGGCACCAACGTGGGAAGGATCTGGAAGACACCAGAAGACACCACCCCAAAGTTTGGGCCAAAAGGCCACAATAGTGGGCCGACCGACCGACTAGGGACATCGTCCGGCCTAGTCTAGAGCCCAATCGTTCTCCCCTTCGATGTGGACTCTCCCACCGCCTTTGAGGATGCATCTAAGCCATTGCTTAAGTTGGTTTGATCTAAGGGCTCATGTTGGACCCTCAGGGCTATATATACCAGGCCCTACCCCCCTTCCTCAGTAGATCCCTAAAACCCTAATTCATATTCTCCTCATGAGGATCAGAGCTAGCTATCAAGAGAAGATTAGTCCTCCATAGGATCTAGTCTTATAAATAGAAATAGCAAGATAGAGAGTGAGGGAAGAGTTTGGAGGAGATGTCGTCCTGTTGGTGCTCTCTCTATGGCTTCTACCTTGGTGAATCCAAGTCCTACTAGAGCTTGCTTTTGAGATATCTCTATTAATCAACTTCTAATTCAATTTAGCATCTTGTTTATATTGTTCTTTAGGTTCACGACTCTATTTTGAGTGTTTTATTCTCTTCCTAGGAGGAGTAGAGTATTAATCATGAGTGTAAGTGTGGTGCTTAAACTTTGGTTAATCGTGCATGCCCCCTGCATTCTGGATCGGTGGTAGATCATGTGTGTGACATTAATACTATATCGCATTGTACTATATAGCATCGTTGGTCCTTTGTAGTCCACCTCCCGTCTCTAGGTGCATGTAGGACCCGGTTACTAAGGAAATCATCCTTTGTTGGTGTATTTCCTTAAGTAATGTCCCTAGTTGAACAGTAGAAGACATAGGCTTACCCAAGTCTGAACTAGAGAACCTCAGTTATCCTCTCTATGCTCCTATTTATTCTAGCCTTGTTGCTACTCCTAGTTAAAATTAACCCTTAACCAAATCGTTACCCCTTGTTAAGTTAGACAGTAGTTAGTCTCAGATGTTTCCCTATGGATACGATACTTGGAATACTTCCGGGTGAATGCTATAGCGGTATCCATGCGCTTGCAGATTTATCTATGTGCATTAAATATACCAACATAGGGTACATCCATGAGTAATCGAGTCTAAGCGCCACGCTTACACTGCAAATCCTCATGATCTACCACCGATACGAAATGTAGGGTGCATCCACGAGTAATCATGTCTAAGCACCACGCTTACACTACGAATACTACTTCAACCCAGGAGCGATAAGGATTAAAGTACTCAAAAGAGTTAGAAACCTAAAAACAATATAAACACATTACTTACTTAAATTAGAAGTTGATTACCAGAGAAATCTCAGAAGCAAGCTCAATTAAAACTTGATTCCGCTAGGGTACAACCCGTAGAGACAGGACCGATAGGCCGACACTTCCTCCAAATTCTTCCCTCACACTCTATCTCACTATTTCTAATACAAGACTAGATCCTAACTTGAAGGACTAATCTTCTCATGATTGCTAGCTCTGATCCTAGTGAAGATATGAATTTAGGGTTTCTAGCTCTCAGAACTCAGGACCATCCTCCCTTAGGAGGGGGTGTAGGAAGATATATATATAGGGGCCTTCAAGCATCCTGTACCCTCAGATCAAACCAACTTAAAAGAACAACATAGATTTGATCTTTGAGGCAGTGGAGAACCGACGTAGCAAGGAGGGGCTAACATGTGGGGACCACTAGCTAGCTGGCCCGCAGGTGGGGCCGACTGGCCCCACATGTCAGTGTCTTGGGGTCTGCTTCAGTGATTTGTCTTCTAGAGCCTTCTAGAGTCTTCCCATGTAGGTACCGTCACGGATTAACGTGATTTCCTTTGATGAATAGGTCCTCCTTGGCGGTTTTCTGATTGAATCCTATTGAAAACACAGATTCACCAAAACTCGTGAAATTTGTTAGTTTAAAACCCCTAAGTCTATGTTGGTGATCCTTTTTAATCATTTATGCAAGGTATATGGTTGCTCTCTTTTTTGAATTTTATAATCTAAAATTGGACATTGGCAGATTTAATTATGGCATTATAACTCTGCTTCCAAAAGTTAAAGAGGCTAATAACATCAAGCAGTACAGACCTATTTGCATGTTAAATGTCATATACAAAATTTTTACAAAGGCTCTGATGTTAAGGCTAGACAAAGTTATGGGAAGGATTATTAACAGAAGCCAATCTAGCTTCCTGGAGGATAGAAACATCATGGATGGGATTTTAACACTTCATGAGATTCTACACGACACTAGAGTTAGAAAAAAAGATGGTCTCATCCTGAAACTTGATTTTGAAAAGGCTTATGACAAGCTAAACTGGGACTTTGATTGTCTCAAGAAGAGGGGTTTCTATAAAAAGTGGTGTGATTAGATTAAGATGGTCATGAGTTCTGGTATGGTTAGTGTTAAGGTGAATAATATAAATAGTAGCTATTTTAAGTCTGGTAGAGGTGTCAGGCAGGCTGATCCTTTGTCCCCTTTTCTGTTTAATATTGCTGCTGATACCTTAGCTAAAATGATTTCCCTTGCCCAAAAGAACAACTTAATCAAAGGGTTAGTGCCTAAATACATTGAGAATGGAGTTGTTGTCCTTCAATATGCCAATGATACAATTTTGTGTATCTAAGATGACAAGGAGCAGGCATCCCATCTAAAACTGTTGTTATATTTCTATGAAGCTATGTCTGGGCTTAAAATCAATTTTTCAAAAAGTGAAGTTATTTTGGCGAGTCACAATAGTTCAAAGAGCCTTGAATTCTCTAACATGTTTAATTGTGCTATTGGTAATTGGTCCATTAAATACCTGGGGGTCCCTATGTCTGGCTCCAAGCTTCATGTGGCTGATTGGTTGCCTATTTCTAAAAAATTAATGAAAAGCCTAGATGGGTGGAAAGGTAGTTCCTAACTCTAGGAGGTAGACTTGTGCTCATTAACTCTTGCCTGAGTAATCTCTCTATTTATGCCGTGTCAATGTACTGGCTTCCTATTTCAACTCTTGATAAAATGGATTCTGCTAGAAAAAGATTTTTCTAGCAAGGGGCAAATTTGAAAAGGAAATACCATTTGGTTAAATGGACCAGAATCACAAAGCCTAAGAACCACTAGTAGGAATATGCACTTCTATGACAATCAGATTTCATCACTGAAGGAGCCAAATTCATCATAAATTCAGTTTTATGATGAAAACCGGTTCATCATAGAAGTTGTCACACTTGAAATTCTATGATGCTTTTCGCAAATCGTCATAGAAGTGGCTTGATCTGTGATAAAAAATAGAACATCATAGAACTATTTTGGCAAGCATGTTAGGGGGGCTGCCACGCTGGTGGGTGCTTCCATTAGAGATGCTTTCCACGTGTACATGCTATAGCCGGTTGCACTGGAGAAGGTTTGGGTACGTGTCCCCTTCTTATTGCACAACGTGGCCATCTCTAATTCTTGCATGTTTCAGGTTCTTACTGGACCATGTGTCGTGTTTCTATTGTTCCACATGTTAGGTTTCTATGGGCACATGTGTCGTGTTGCGGTTGGGTCACGTGTCACTTCTTGATTGGACCATGTGGCATATTTTATTGGTCCACATGACCGTTTCTTATTCAACCACGCGTCATGGCACTATTCGTCCACATTTCGTATTTTTATTCGGCCACGTGGCTTGACGACATCCTTCCACGTGTCGAATTTTTAATAGCCCACATGTCGTGCTTTGGCTATTTCACGTGTCATGCACTGGTTCGTCCATGTGTCACATTTTTATTTGATCATGTGGCCTATTCTGGTTCTACCGCATGGAGTACAATCAATTCATCATAGAAGTAATTCGAGATTGTCACTGCTGCACAGATTGACTACATAACAATTCAGCCTGGCAATCAAATAATCACAATTAACATTTCACACGTCAGCAGCGATCCACTGATAGAGTATCAAAACATCAAACAATCACATGCGTCCACACAATAGACCACAAATGTTCACTGTATTAAGCCACAGGAGTTGAAGATAGAGAGTTAATTACCAGGAGAGCTTAAGCGCAAGACTAGCTCACTGAGCCTATTGTACTCCTCCAGTTGCTATTGCTTGAATTCCTCAAGCTCCCTTTCACCCTTTTCTGTCCTCACCTTCAGTTCATCCACTAGTTCAACAAGCTTAGATGTACTTTCCTGTTCACCAACAAGCTGCTCCTGAGGTATCATCTCCATTGATGTCTCTACTCTGATGGAGCTTCTCAAGATACCAGCATTCTTCAAAAAAAGGTTTTTGTAACTTACCTTGGAGGGGCGCTTGCCTTGGTAGAGGTAGCGAACCTTGGAAACAACATCAGCACTAGTCATTGGTTGTTACTCATCAGCAATAGGTTTTGCTTGCATAGCTTCCATAGCTTCCTACGAAAGTCAATTAGTAAAACATTAGGTTATAGATACTAGAAGAGGACTTCAACTGAAAACCCAAGAGATTAATTCATAACAAGTAATGCATAGGACTTCCTCAAATGACTACTGATAGAGATTACATAAGAATAATGCAATGGTCTTTTGCAGCCTATTGTTGGTAGAGATTACATAAGCACAATGTACATGTACTATATTGAATGGTGTAAACTACAAAATTAAATGATGTTGCCACATTAGGCTCCTGCTGCATTTCCTTCTTTTATGGCAATGGGTTCAGTAGATTTCAAGGAAAGAAAATGTACTTACAATTGCTGCTCTTACAGCATCGCTCAGGCCCTTTTTCATACTGGTATGGAAGTCCTTGAAGACTTTCATAGCATTAACATCTTCATCAGGTCGACCATGTTGTTCAAGTCCAGGATCATCATGTTGTTCATCAAGTCCTTGATCGTGTTATGCGGCCTTCCTCATGTTCACCTTCTGTTCACATTGCACATGAGTTTCTATTTATATTTATATAAAGGCTAGAGTAACAATAAAACACAACCATCACTTACAAATGTTTACAGCTGGATAACATAGAAGTGAGATCCTATAGACTAGTGGTACTTCACTTTTCCATGATTTCGCTTGTTCATCTTAGATGTTTCCTATAGCTTCATTTGTGTTAGACTGCAGCAAAAGTAGACCATAGCAAGACTAGACAGGAAATCAATGGGTTCACACACACCTTGTTCTTAGCACTAGACCAAGTCTCAACAAGTTCACACCACTATGCATCGCTCATGCACGTGACATGAGAGGTCGTAGTGATCTAATCAGCAGGGACGACATTGAAGTAGGTTTGCTTCAACCTGTAGCGTGTCTGCTGTACCCCACACTGTAATACATTCCAGCAAGCTTCTTGTGTTGGTGGGAGAGCCTTGTCAATGTCTAGCCTTGACTACACGCTGTAGTGTGAATGAAAAGTAAATCCATTAAAGTTGCTCAAAGCAGAGTTGAATGTCAAGAGAAGGGTAGCATACAGTTAGCCTATCCACAAAATTCCTATAATGGATGACATCGGAGGGCTTCTTGTAATGTTTCCAATGTGTCAAAATTGGTATTTGATGCCTAACTAGTACACCTGCCTCTAAGGCAAACATGGCAGCTTGCACTGGATCATGTGGCCTTCTATTCCCCTTGGCAATAGAGATGGGCATCCTCAATCCTCCCATTGATTTGCTCATTTTGTCAAGCAAGATTCCATGAGTTCGAGGCCTCGGCCTCCTCACACTTCTCGGTAATGGTACTACAAAGTTTTCATACATTTAGATTGTTAGAAAAGTAACATGGATATCAAATAGCTAGTATGAATTGATTGATAGACATCTATAAGGTAATACCAACCTAGGCAACTTTCATTGTTCTACGGGTGGGTGGAGATGGGAGTTTGCTCAGAGGGGTCCTCTTTAGCATGGCTATCATTATCTGGCCATGGGCAGTCTCGCAAAGGGCTAGGTAGCTTCGAGGGCTCCTCTTTAGCATGGCTATCATCATCTAGCCGTGGGCAGTCTCTCATAGGGCTAGGTAGCTTAGAGGGCTCCTATTCGGCATGGCTATTATCATCTAGCCATGGGCAGTTTCTCATAGGGCTAGGTAGCTTAGAGGGCTCCTCTTTGGCATGGCTATAATCATCTGGCCATGGGCAATCTCTCACAGGGCTAGGTAGGGTGCCGTCTTGAAAAATGTCTCCAGTCAATTCATGAAGTTTGAATTGAACCCCGCATACAAGTGTCCATGGCAATGGAGAATTATGTTCACCTACTGCTGATACCTCCACCCTTTTGCCAACGGCAGCCCTACGAGTACGAACTCCATGAGCAAACTCTCCTGGTCATGTTGCATTCAACCGCTTGGAGTGACTTCGCCCAGGACTCATGGCAGCGCTGCCTTTTGTCCTGCTAGCAGAGCCTCCTCTATGGCTCCTTCGACCCATACACTAAAATTGGAGATACAAACTTAAGCAGCAAGCATGTACAAATTGCATTGCTATCCAAACAGTAAAGCATTGCATTGCTACCTTCACCCCCCACCCCTTCGAACTAAATACAAGATAGAACAAGCACCTCAATTGCTAGGGGTACTGGCTCATCTTCTAAATCTAAATCTATTTCATCTGTAACATCAAATCCCTGAACTACATCCCCTAGTTCAGGGATATATTCGAAATCTTCACCGTGTCTACCCTTTGTGCTTGAATTTTTTGCCTTTGGAGACACAGGTTTTGGGCCCACACGTATTCCAAGTTCTTCCATCTTTCTATATTATAAAGGCATTTATTAACTAAAGCTTTATGAAATGTCAACACAATAGAGCAAGAGTATGCAAATAAGTACCTAACTAGTAACTACAGCTTATATGGAAGTCATTAATCCAATAAAGCACATGTCAGCTACACTCAACTATAGGAAATATGTAACCCCATCGCTATCTACATATCCTTGGTTCAGCCTCTATAGTAGAGCACACATCATAAAAGGAATTTGCGTACCTCTTCCTCCATGTCTCTGTTTAGATCTGGTCTTGTCATCATGGTCGTGGAGCTGGTGTGGCCGGCCTTGACGAAGGGATAATAGATCTAGCTCCGGCTATGGTTTAGATCTGGTCGGTCATGGCAGGTGCCGAGATAGGGGGTCTAGATCTAGCTTGTACCGTTGTCGAGGCTAGGGTTGTAAATGTATGAGAGAGGGTCTGGCTAGAGAGTAGAGAGGGAGTCAAGCTGCTGTGCCGATTGCACCTTGGGTCCAGAGCAGGATGGTAGAGGGGGTAGCTAGAGAGTGGAGAGAGAGGCCATGGGACTAGGATTTGGAGCTAGAGGAGAGACAGTATGGCTAGAGAATGGAGATGGAGGTGGAGACGGCGACTCTTTGCGTTTTTATGTGGCCATCACATTATCACAAATGCCCTTGTCTGAAATCGATGGCATGCTAAACCTATTTTCCACGCGGAGGGCAAAAGAGAGACATCTAATTTTTGGTGCGTGTTAGCGGTACTGCTCAGTGCGGTGCGAAACCAAATTTTTGGGGCGTGTTGGCGGGACTGCTCAGCGCGGTGCTCAGCAGAGACCATAATTTATTCTGTGTTTTAACAGGAAATGATTACGACAAAATGTTACTTACTGAATATTCGTCTTTTCATTTTTTCTCTTGTGCACCTATTTATATATTCGATGAGTTAGTTGTTGCCTTTTTTGTTTTTTCATAATAATATAAATAAACATAAAACTAAAAGGAGGATGTAGCTTGTTGCGCTGCATCTGCCGATTATTATTTTTATTTGTGTGATAGCATATGCGGCTGTTTGAACTAAGGCCTATAATTTGAAAGCAAGGGGAAGGCAGGCCCATGGATGGAAAACCCTCCATAAATAACTAAATGGGTTATTGATATCCCCATGGATTTCCTAACCTAGAAAAAATCATGGATTCTAAGGGGATTTGAGTTTCCAGATAAAGGGAAAAGGCATCCTCCTCCTCGCTAGTGCTCTAGCGATTCGCTGGACGAATCACAGTACTCTAGATCATCCTCCTCCTCGCTAGAGTCGCAGTCCGTGTTATACTTTGCCATCACTCGAGTACATTCTCATTGCTCATCGCCATTACTACTTGAATCGCCAGTGTAGTAGTCGAGGGGTTGACGCGTTTTCCTGCTCTAATAATGAGAAAGTCAACAGCTCTATGTATTTAACATGCCGGACTTTCTCATCATCAGAATAGGAAAACGCGCCCACCCCTCGACTACTACTCTGACTGCTCATATAATAATTCTATTTTATTAGTAATTAGTAACGCTATAGGGAATCACATCTTCTGATGTTTGTTAGCGTCTGCATCGAGTATAAATATCCTTCTCTTTTACTTTTTACTTCCAAGTTGCAAGCCAAGGAAAGGAGGCAGTGTTACAACTTTGTTAGCAACTATTGCCCATAGAACTACAGTGATGGTCCTTGTTGAGGTGAGTTTTAGTTTCTTTGTCATTTTATTCTAGTCAGGATCAAGATCTCAATCGAGGCTAAGATATGGCCTAGGCAATATTCTGTTGCTTTGTATTGGTTCTTGCTTGTTCAAGGCATAGTAATTTTTCATATGTGGTTTTTTCTAATGATTTTTCCTTATGTTTTTTGTTCTGAATACAGAGAGATGTCATTGTACCACAACACCCATGTTTGCTCCACCAGCAAGCTTGCGCTTTGGTGGTTAGGAGTGTCGCATTGGTATCATAGAAGGGGTTGCTTGTGCTTGGGGACGTCATGTGTCATTCAACAGCCCCGACGGATCATTGTTGAAGCTACAGTTCATTATATGCTTGGTAAAGATTGCTTTGTTATAGTTGTCAAAGACAATGATAGTGGTGAGATTTTTGTCCATGTTAGGAATTTCCAGCAAATGAAAAGACTAGTAGTGGCTACTGTATTTGTGGCAGGAGACTCTGTCATCTTCACTCATGTTGATCGACTGAATGCAATTTATCAACCGTCTGACAGGAGGACCCCTTGGAAAGATGAGATGTTTTAGACATTAGAGATTAGAGAAATACTACATAATGTACTTTTGTATATAAAGGAATGAATTTATTATGTTGGTCCAACTATATTTCTCTTCCTTTATTTCTTTCATATTTCATATACTTCGGTTGATTCTTATTACATTGAGTTTTTTATTTGGTCACATTTGACAATTCTGACTCCTCTATTTGGGACGGAGAGAGAGAGTAGTTAAATTTAGATTTAGGCTAATTGCAACCATCAAAGGACGGATGCACAGCCATTGAAATGTTTGTGCACCCTATAGATAGAAACTATCATCTAAAATTTTCACTAGCCGGACACTAGTGGAGTGATAAGATTTATCATAGAAGGTCCGATGGTTCAAAATTGTGACTACCCAGGTAGTATTGACAAATGATGTGCGGTGTGTCCGTTTTCATCTTGTGGGCTCCTGGAATTCCCGCGTAGGTGCGCGCGCGTGGGTGGCGTCAGCAGGCAGTTCCAGCAGGGACATCGCCTCGCTGCCCATCACATTGATGTGACAGGACAAAGCAGAACTGCCCACCCACACAAACATGTCAGTGGTCATGGGTCATGGGGTGGTTCCACAGGTGATCTGCTCCCTTCTGCGATCATCCATCTACCTTCCCACCCTAGATCTCCTCCTTCCATCCCAAAGCTTTTGTCCTCCACCCTACTACGCCTTTTGCGCCACTGATGTCTCCTCCTGCGAGGACCATGACCACACAGTGGACAAAGTCGTCCATCGATCGCAAGGCGTTTGACGAGCTACGACTAAACGCGGTGATCCCAGAGGCCACCGATGCGATCGGGTGGAGAGTCCCACCGAGAACCAAAGTGGAGCCAAGGCCAGAGGAGAATGAGGTCATCTCTTTCGCCCATTTCCACTCTTTTGGCTTTGAGGTGCCGGCGTACCCCTTACTTCGGTGGTTGCTGTAATACTATGAGCTCCGCCTCCATGACTTGACCCTAGAGGGGAACCTCCACCTCTCTGTCTTCATCATGCTATGTGAGGGCTTCCTAGGAGTCCATGCCCACTATGAGCTGTGGCAGTCTTTATTCTAGGTGGTTCGCTCAGTGCTGGGAGGGTCCATCTTCCTCGGATGGGGAGCACCTTGATCCAACTTTGTCCTAGATTGGAGGATAGGTACCTGAGCCTTGACCGCTACCCTTCTGTGGACTTGGGGTGGCAAAAGTCATGGCTCTATGTCCCAAATGAGAGCCCACCGCTGCCGTCTTATTCTCCTGACTGACTGTGTGGTGACCTCTCGGAGTCATGGGAGGAACTACTGCCCCTATAGGCCTATAGGAACATGTGCCCAACTTGTTGGATGTGATCAAGGACCTAAAGGACCAGGGCCTGACAGGGACAAGGGTGATCCATACCTTCATTGGCCGTTGGGTCCTCCCCTTGAAGATGAGGCACCACCCCCAGTGGGAGTTCTGAGGACCAACGGACCCTACAATCGAGTTGAGGGTCACTGTCTACGAGGATGACTTAGACCAATGGGTGATGAAGGTTATGGGAGAGTACATGATGGATCATGGTAGGGGGAGTCCCCGGTGGCCTTTAGCACCGACCATCCTCCATTGACAGATGGACCTCTCGTCAGTGTGGTCTCACACCCACCGCTAGTTTCTCCTGATGAGGTGATTTTTTATGTACACTGTTCATGTTGTTTCTCTTCATTAAATTAACTAGAGTATGCAAGCAATGCTCACGCTAGTATTTGTGTTCATGCTGCTTAATTTAACAAGTACTTGGAAATTGCCTACTTTCTCAACAGGTGGACGTGGGCATGATGGCGTCCCGAGGATCGTTGGCCCTAGAGCCAGGTTCTTCGTCCGCTATCATGCTCGGAAAGTGGCCCCTAGAACCATCACTCGGTGGGGGCAGCCACCAGCGACGATTCCTTCCCATGCTACTCTAGACAGTCTAGTGGGTCATTTGCCTTCTAAATCAGATCGCTCTCCTCCTTATCCTAGGGGCTTGATCTTGGATTGCATTGTGTAGAGAGACGTCCCATCGCCGTATGCCATCACCGATCCTATCTAACCCCGGACAGTCTTCTAGTGATACATCGTTAGACCATAATGTCCCATCAGACCCTAGACAGTCTTCTAGTGATGCATCGTCAGACCACAATGTCCCATCAGACCCCAGACAGTCTTCTGGTGATGCATTGTCAGACCACAACGAATACTTTAAGTTAAAGGAGGCTGACCTCAAGGTCACACACGCTGCACTTGGCATCACCCAACAAGAAGCCACCCTGGCACTAGATGAGAAGGTGTTCGCTGAGGCAAAGGTCTAGAACATGCTTGTTGATGCTACTGCCGCCTATGACACTGCCTTCCTAGTGCAGACAGCAGACGATCTAGTCACTTCACCAGAGGAGCGCCTCTAAGCCCTGTCGGCCCGCATTCGGGCCGTGGCGTTTGAAGCCATTCGTTAAGGGGCTGCCATGGCACTGGTCGCTGCCCAACTTGAGTTTGGCGCAGTTGTGAAAGTCCGGGTGGTATAGCAGGCTTTTCCACCGGCACCAAAGGATGAAGATTATATTGATGATCTGTTCAAGCTCGTCGAGCCAGCCGCCAATGCTATCTTAGCAAAGGTGATGTGGACGAGATCTTGCACGGCCGCCTTAACCGTTGATCTATGGGACTTATTAGTAGTAAGTCATAACTAGGTTTGGTCTATGGGACGACCGTATCTGAAGTCTTAATTATTTGCATGCATGTCTGTGTTAACTTTAGTTGAACTTCGTATTAGGTCTATTAAACTCTATTGAGCATGGTGTAGCTCAATTCCTTTGGTTATTTGTTAACTTGTTTCTAGCCCCTGTTGGTTGCTTTTGCCTACAGATTTCTTTCGGGTTCTCTTTCTGATCTGTAATATACTAACGGTGTTCGCCCTTTCTAATCGGAGGACGTGGGTGTATAGATGTTGAAATTCTCTTTGATAAAATTTGTTGAACTTGAAAGAACCATGTAGTGAGGAGTTCATCTAACAAGTCTTGCCTCAATCTAATGTAGAATGGATGAGCCATAGCTGTTGACTTTTACTACGAACGCAAGAAAGTCCTGTTCGCTATGTATTTGATCTCGTAGGATAGTATAAAGTGTCATAGCAATCAGTCTACCCCTCGACTGCTGTGACTGCTTGGAATGTAGTGAAATAAGTATAGGAAAGACCCATAACAACCGCACCAGCCATTCAAGTGTCAAGTGTGTCATGGTGGTTAAAAGCTCTTTTCTCTATTCACTTCTTGTGTCCAACTTTTCTGCCGCATTCGCTTCACTCTCGTCAGCTGTGCAAGGTCTATATGAAAGGAGCGTCCCCCCTTCCCTCATCCGATAGCATGCATTGCATCAATCGCCTACCTTCTGGCTTCCCCCTTCCATCACCCGTATGCATTTTCCCAACTGTGTTCCATGCTGGTTTGAGGATCTAGATTAAGGTAACGTGCTTCATATCAAACTGTAATATTTGTATGAACTTATTATTGTGTTCCATGCTGGTTTGAGGATCTTGATTAACATTTATTCTAACTAAAATCATGCTTACAGATGGCAACTAGTTACCATACCAGGGATGTGTACTCTACAACTATCGACCATAACTTTTCCCCGACCACGTCCCTCTAGTATATTAGATGAAATGATGTTTACCTATTTCTTATAAAATGTATGCTCGCTGATAGTCCGAGCAGCGTAAATTTGAATGGGCCAGACATGTAACTTTTGTACAACTATGAGTAGAACTTTTGCCTGATCAGCTATGCTACAAACAGGAGCTGCACCGTCTGTGGCTGCACGCTTGAATCCTAAAGCGGTAGCTTCAAACACAGTCAAGGGAGTACAGACGATCTGAACCTATGAAACCATGTAATGTGGCCATCTCTAGCTAGCTGCTGCCCCTCGTCTGCTGCATGCCTATGACTGCTTGGATAGGACTGCACTGTATAGTTCATCGGATGATAGAAGGTTTGACCTGACCAAAATATTCATTACTCGGATACTAGTAATGATGAACGTGGTGCGCTCGCATCAGAAGCCTATACCAGCCCTAGCATCCTAGTATGTACAAAGCATGGCCTCACTCCCACTGTTTGACTCCTACTATTGCCCTCACTCAGTGGGCTCCCTCGCCTCCTCCTCAATCAATGTACGTCGTGCCACTCTGCCTCTCTAGCCCTCTGGCTCACCACTGCCTACACGTCGTAGCTCGATCCACGCGGTAATCATGTCGCTGATGGCTCTCCTGGCCGAGGTGCAAATTGTGATCCCAGGCCACCTTGCTGTGACCTCGGAGCAGCCCATGGACGACCTCCACAGCCTATGGGTGACCTGCTCATCCATGCGCCGCATCTGCGGTGACCCCACCGTCGGTTGGTGTTTGGCACAGGATCGGTTCAGACACGGGAGGACGTGGGATGACCGCATCAACTATGAAGCCCTCCTTGCTAGCCTAATCCAAGTTGGCAACCCAGAGGCTTGCTTCCTCACCAGGATACAAACCATATTCATGGAAAAGCACAGCCCCTGGCCATGCCTCGATGATCTCGCCCGCGCTGCTGATGGCGGTCACAATTTGGTGGCCTATCTAGTCGCCCTATTGCTCTATAGGCACAATGGCGATGATGGCGACGATGACACTATGAGGTGGTACATAAAATGGGTCAAGGGAGAGGAAGTATCGCGGGTGGCGGTGGCGGGCGGCAGGAGGTAGACCAACAAGTAGGTGGCTAAGCAACAAGGGGTGTGTGTTGTGCCACGTCCTAGCCGCCGCAGTGGTCCTCCGAACAACGTGCGGCAAGTTGTCACTGCCGGCGCCAGCACATGTGCGTGATTATCTCCCGTGCGCAAGCGGCGTCTGTGGCTATGTAGATGGATAGGAAAGAAGGGCTCTGTATTGCAGCGATAACTATAGGCTTTGCCAAGAAATCCATTTTTCGAATGGGAAATTGGAATAAGGAAACTAGTAATTCACTCTTTTCGAATGTAGTGTATTCTGGCATTTAAAATTTGTCCTCAAATATAGTGGATTAAGATGAATCCATGCGTATCCAAACAAGGCCTTAGGGATTGAATGAAAGTACTAGTACAAAATAGGTTTCCCTGTATATAATGAGACATGACTGGCCTTGTCAGATTTACATTGCTCGGACTTTCTTATGTGTGCAGTAAACTTTAGAATAGCGATGTGGCTCCTCCATTAGGCATTAGATCGACAGGAGACTTGATTGGATGAATTCTGTTATGCATATGTACCATACAACAAATCAGAAAGAGAACCAGACAGAAACCAGTAGGCAAAACCAACCAACAAGGGCTAGAAAATAGCTACCAAATGACCAAAGGACCTGATCTATACCACGCTCAACAGAGTTTAACCCATGCAATCACTATGTCCACGATAAATTTTGTTGAACTTTGTATTAGGTGGGTTAAACTCTGTCTAGCCCCTATTGGTTGCTTTTGCATGTAGTTCTCTTTATGGTTCTCTTTCTGATCTATAGTATACTAATGGTGTTGCACCCTTTTTGATCAGGAGGATGTGGGCGTATAGATGTTGAAATTTTCTAGAGCCTAAGATAGTCCGATCTTAGGAAATATAGATGATCCGAATCACTAGCGAGTCGATGAACAATGAAATACAGTGATGACAACTATTAGGGTCCATCCAACTAGTCCATAGAACCCAACAATTAGTTCATGATACAAATAGGTATGGACTAATAAAACAACTAATTGGCTAATTTGTAGCCATGGCTAACTAGTCACAGTTCATCCAAATAGGGCCTAAGACAGTCTGGTACTTAGAAATATTGATAGGCTGAATAATAGTAATTGATGAAACAACAAAATATAGATCGTGTCAACTTCTTGCGCCAGTGTTCACCGCCTCCATCCGTTGTTTGTCTTGCGCACCTCCACCTTGAGCTTAGCTTCATTGTCCTCTAGCTCCTCCTCCTGTTCCTTGCTGCAGGTGGCCTCGCAGATCATGCTAAAGAAGCAGGTGTCACCGACATTGAGGTTGTTGTCAGCGCAGAAGGCGCCCCACCCGTACTTGAATGACACTCGCAAGACTTTGTTTGTGTGGGTCCTCTCCAAGAACTAGGACTGCCCAACCATCTACAACTCGACCATGTGCCACTGCTTGTAGTTGTGCGCTTGCTCGAAGTCCACTGGCACATTCTTTGTCTTGCACAAAAAAGACTAATGACAAAGAGGACAATGATAACTTGCAACATCATCGGTACGTTCTGCGTCTCACATGAGTGCTCACCAGATACCTCACTTTGAGGTGGTACTTCTTTAGGATCACTGCAAAACTCCTTGGCTCCACGATGGGCAGGGAGAGCTGACTACCACCGGCCTCGAAGTCGTGCAGGTACTGCTTGCGGCAGGTGGTAAGGTCGAAGACCTTGACATTAATCTATGACCGGCCATCAAACCGCATTACAAGAGAGAACCCATCTTGGAGGTCGACGGCATGGGCGAAGTGCTTTCATCCCCATTGGAGGTCAAGTGATCATCGTCGGGGAACACCTCCACCTTCAATCGGGCCAGGCTCTGCTCATCGTCTAGACAAAGCTTGAGTTTTTGGCGACAACCGATGGCCCGGGCCATTGCACTCGACTATTTCTGCGTGCACAACGATCAACATAGCCAGATAGAGGGACAAGTTCATTCCCAAAGGCAAACCCCAATAGATCGGATTCAGCACATAGAATACGGGCACTTACCAATGTTTCTACATACAATCTAGGAAGAAGGATCTTCATGCACTCCAGGTCACTTTGGCTCGGTCCTACCATGTCTTCTTGTAGCGCCGCTATGCCAACTAGGGAACTTGATAGTCTTGAGGAATCCTTGCTGGTATGTCTCTGTTCTCATTCTCCTCTCATGGTGGTGGTGGGGGGGCTTTCTTTTTTTGTGTTTCTGGTGTTGTCACAAACGCAAGGAGTGCACACACTGTTGGGGCATTAGTGGAGAAATCAGTTTTTTAGTTCATACATGTTCAACATGTGCTATCCTCACTGTCCAACACTGCATCGAGATACGTGCAATCCAAATCGAGCTAACATGTAGTAAAAAACAGCGTCGAGACTGACGTCGTCTCATCGACATAAATGTAGGAGACGTGCTCTGTTTTTATCAGTGTATGCTTGGGAACATCAATACTCCTGCATCTCCGGTCAAACACGCCTTCTACGGTACGACTAGTTGAGGTTCCCGAGGGAGTGCGACAGCACCCAAGGCGAAGCACACCGGTTGGAAAAAAATCTTTATCTTGCCTTCCCCTAGAGTCCCTGTGATGGTTCGAGCATTGTAAATCTGACCAAGCCAAACACGCCTTTAGTATTCCCCTCAACTGTTGTGACTGCTTGGATTGGAAACAAATAAGTACAGAAATGACCTATCACAACCGCACCAGGCATTGAAGTCTCAAGCATGTCAAAAGCTCCTTTTCTCGAATTACTTCTCATGTCCAGCTTTTCTAACACATTCGCTTTAATCTCATATTTTACTACGCTCGCAAGAAAGTCCGAATACGACACATTTGATCTCATCGGACACTATACAATACAGAGCTATGAGTAAAACTATTACCTATGGAGTGCACATAGTCACAACATTTGTATCAGTAGTAGTTTTAGTCATGAGTGGCTTTGATCTGTGTTGAACCCAACTTGTCTTATTTTCGTGTATTTGATAAGATTCGTTGAACTTGCAAGAACCATGCATCAAGGATTATTTTTATTTGGAAACTTTATACTTTATAGGATCACACAAGGTCCAGCCGTCTGAAATCTTGACTACCCGAACAACATGCTCCTGCATTCAAGTGTAGGCGTGCGTGCGTGGATGGCGTCAGCAGCCTGTTGCAGTAGGGGGCATCGCCTCCTGGCCCATCGCATTGATGTGACGGGGTGAAGCCCCACCGCCCACCCATGCAAACATCTTGGTCATGGGGTTATACCTGCTACCTTCTCTCTCTTGAGCTCCTGATTCCACCCCAAAGCTTTTGCCTTCCACCCTACTACACTGCCGATGCCACCTGCCAAGACCATGGCGAAGCAGACGAGGTCATCTGTCGATGTGGAGTCCCTGGAGGCCTTCAACGCTAGCAATCCTCCACCAACAGATGGATCTCTCATCGGTCTAATCTCTAACCCACCAGTTCCCCTTTCGAGGTGGATCATCACCTCTCTTCATGTTGTTTATCTTTATTTAACCAGAGTATGTGAGCAATGCTCACACTAGTATTTATGTTCATGCTATTTAATTTAACTAGTATTTGTAATTTGTCTACTATCTCAACAGGTGTTCATGGGCATGATGGCATGCCGAGTCTTGTTCACCCTGGTGCCCGGTTCCTTGTCCATGGTCCGTGGTCGCCCTCGAAAAGCAGCCCCATGAGGCATCCCCCGATGGAGGCAGCCACCCACGATTCCGTGCCATGATGCGCCGGGCAGTTAAGTAAAAGTTGTTTGCCTTCTCAATCCGATCAGTCTCCCCCTTATCCTATATGGGCTCAAACTTGCTTATATTCTGTAGTGCTTCCACCATGATGGTGCCATCCTAGGTCATGGGGCTTTTCCTGGTGGTGCCGAAGAGTCATCCCATCGCCACTTGCCACCACTGAGCCCGTCTGTGCCCGCATAGCCCTCTGGTTCTGAAGTGGGTGAATCATTAGAAGAGAGTGAATCCTCAGATGACGTAGAGTACCATCAATTATTGAAGGATTACCGTGAGGTCCAAGCGGATTTGTCATCGACCAAGCTGAACACCAAGACGTTGAGCGGTGAGCTAGATGCCGCGCTCGACGCACTTCAAGCTTTCAAGAATCTAGCCTCTCAGGCATGAGCCGACTTGGCGATCACCTAGCAGTAGGCCCAACACATGATGAGCCTTATTGTGGTACTGAGCACGCGGGTTGACACCCTGCAGATGCATGTGCTAGCCGCCTATAAAACAGCCTTCCCCATTGGAAGAGTGCATAATCAGTTGGCCGTAGAGGTGCTCCTCCAAGCCCTGCTAGCTCGAATTCGAGCCGTGGCAGCCAAAGCCATTCGTTAGGGGGCTGCCATGGCGCTAGCTGCTGCCCAGCTTTAGATTCGCACAACGGTGAACTTCGGAGTGGTGGAGCAGGGTTTTCCGCCGCGTTCGACAGACGTTGACATCACCGATCTAATCGAGGGTTTCAAGCCGGCCACCAACATCGTCTTACCGAAGGTGGACGTGGACGAGATCCTGCATGGCAATCTCGACCCTTGATCTATGGGACATATCAGTAGTATTAGTAGTCATGAATAAGTTTGATCTACGGGACGCCCTTGCAAAATATGTGAACTCTTATTTGCATGTTGGTGTTGACTTTTGTTGAACTTTGTAACAGGCCTTGTTTGGATGCATGTGTATCCACATCAATCCACATGTGTTAGAGTGGAATGGAATGGAATTTTGTTTAATTCCACTCCAATCCACTTCAACACATGTGGATCGAGATGAATACATGCGCATCCAAACAAGGCCTTAGGTGGGTTAAACTCTGTTGAGCATGGTGTAGCTCAGGTCCTTTTGATCATTTTGTAGCTGGTTTGTAGCCCCTGTTGGTTGCTTTTCGCTGTAGATTTCTTTCTAGTTGTCTTTGATCTGATCTATAATATGCCAAACATTCATGAGTGTCTTTGATCTCTGTTGAAGCCAACTCGTATCTTTGATAAAATTTATTGAACTTGAAAGAACCATGCAGCGAGGAGTTCATCTGAACAAGTCTAAAATATTGTTTTTGTTTTTGCTTTTCTGTTGTTTTGTTTCAATTTTATTTGTTTCCTTTAGGGATTCAACAAAAGTATGTACGAAACAGGTTTCCATGTATAACATGAGATGTGTCCGGCCCAGTCAGATTTACAATGCTAGGACTTTCTTGCGTGCGTAGTAAATTTGAATACCTATGTGGCTCCCTAAAGGAAACAAATCTAAAGAAGATACATGTGATAGCCATTACAATTTCAACACCAGGAGCAAGTCTCACAATTACAATCTGTTGAGCGTGGTGTAGCTCAGGTCGTTTGTTTTCTATTTGTTTTTCTATTGCCTTAGTGTCTTTGTCAATCTTTGTTGAACTTGCAAGAACCTTGCAGCGAGGAGCAAGTCTCACCTCAGTGTAATGCATAGTAGAAGAGGCATTGGTGTTGAAATGTTATTGCACACGTAAAAAAGTCCGACCACAAGTCTCGCCTTAGTCTAATGCAGAGCAAAGGAGCCATTGGTGTTGAAATGTTATTGCATACGTAAGAAAGTCCGACCTCTATACATTTGAACGTGTCTGACAATATCCTCCGTAGTTTTCCTCGTCTTCCTTTGATGCTTGTTACTGTATCGTTTACGATTTTAAGTTTGGCTAACTTAATAGTAGCATAGCCTAGTAGTACAATTTGGTGGGTGCATTGTAGTGCTTTTGAAGTGTCATTTTTTTGTATTTTGGAATGCCCTCATCAGCATACCCCATGTACTTATGACATTAGAAATCAATATATGTATTGTACTACAACTGAATTAATGGATGAAACAGCGATAGGAGCTGTAACACCACTGTAACACATGTGTGCACCAAACAAATAATTCAATTTGCAAACAAAACAAAGATGGCACACTAGTTTAGCTGAAATAATGACAACATACATCATTGAGGAAGTTAACTTGTCCATAGACAAGCAAACAACATTGGTCCATTTAAAATGTATGACAGAGACATACATCAAATGCAGCTTTAATTACTACTCTGCTAATGAATCCAAGAATAAGGGCACATAAGGAAGATAGTATGGTCTGCAGATGAACTCTTTTTTAAAGGAACATCTACCATACCGAAAGACATGAACAGGGATGACATGAACTTTTTTACGGTCTATGTTATATGAGATGATTGTTCCATCCTCCCTAGCAAAGAAAATCAAATTCCATTCTGGGTGAACTAGGATCACTATGTCCTCATCATCAAAATCTGGATAACCAAATCTAATATTAATCCTTCCAAATAGGATCTGCATGGTGACCGTATGCTTCAATATCCAATTATTAGTACCATAGTCTTCAAGGATCTAGATTGAAAGCTTAGAATCATTGGGACTATCAATAGTACATAAACACAAGTAACCCTGAGCTTGATGCATGGAGTGGTGAAGACCATCTGGTCTATCAATTTTTCTCCATGTCTTTCCCTCCATATCCATAGCAAATATCCTAAAGTACCTCCTAGAGTCACTATACCACAGCCTATCTACAGCATTCTACGGTAGGTCGCTATAAGTCAGTACAGCGACCTACGGTAGGTCGCTATATACATATAGCGTCCGACTTGACGCGTGGGTATAAGTGGCGTCGCTAAAACTTATAGCGTCCGACCTTACTTATAGTGACCGACCGTTAGACAGTACGTTAAAGATATAGCGACCGACCATTCGACACCAATTACATACTTATAGCGACCAATGGTTTGACGCTATGTATTATATAGCGTCCAACTATCAGACGCTATCCATACAAGAAAATAATAGCATAATATCATTTGTTTATACATTAACCATAATATTATTTGTTTATACATTAACCTCGAAATCAATACTAATCATACAATCAATGAACCATACAATTAACATTTTCATTTGGACAATACACAATCATGACACAGAAGCTCATCATAGCTCACAATTATATTATAGCCATAAGCATTTGTCATACAAGAGTGATTACATTAAAATACACTGATTCATGTATCAAACAAGTACATCGCCACTTGACATGGGACCAGTCCTTGTTCAAAGGCATATGCATATAGCTTATGTTCAAAAGCAGTCTAAACCAAGATTAACATGCACGTGTTGTCCACTAAAACCAGTCCTTGTTCATGAAAGGCTAGCTGTGCTCCTCTCTAGCTCACTTGCCCTCCTCTCTAGCTCACTTGCCCTGCAGCACCAAGAATATTTAAATATCCAATACTGATTTCTAACTTGAAATCAGAGACTGAGATTGCCAATTCTCAATAACCAATGAGTTATTACAACAAAATAATGCATGATAAATCTTATATAACTGAAACTGAACCTCTGGTTTTGGCAGTGAAAACTGAAACTAAAACAGAATGGATAGAATGACAAATTGGACCAAGAAACAAAATTCCGCTGTACAACAAAAAGTGATGGAACAGATAACTTACAAAGCATTAAGCCATTGAATTCTCTCATCCCACAATAGCTATTAGGCAACGATGCAACCTGCATTAATCATGTAAAGGATTAAGCCATCAAATTTTCTCATCACACAGTAACAATACCATGCTTCCTTCTAGCTAACAGATCAGGCAATATGAAAAAATGGATTTTTTGTTCTCTTGTTGCCTAGTCTTCCTATTAGTGGGCAGAGTAAACTGTGTTTGTAAAAAGCATTTTCTAGAAACAAAAAGTGCCAAAAAGAGGTGTACAGGATTATGGTACATGAAAGTATTTTCCATACAAAGTTTATCAGGATTTATTGAAACAATGAGAAATTTCCACCTAAGGCAGACATCTATTGGAGGCCAGAAAATGATATAAAAGTGGCATTGCAATCTGAAGGCTTGGAGCTCGGCACCAAAATAAGTTCCCTGTCTGTCAACTACCTCACTAGTTGAAACAAGCCGAAGTCCAGGCAATTCAAACTGTAAGCTAAACATGTTGCCCAATCTCACCATTTCAGATGTCTATACAAGTTTATGGCTATGACTCGGATAAGATAACAAACAAATGGAGTCTAAATATAAATGGGAGCTGATTATAGGTCTGCAGCCAACCAAGGAGTCTTTATTAACACCATCAAGCTAGCTGCTGCTTTAGTACAAATTAATAGCAAAACTCCATAATCCATTGCAGATCCAAGAGGAACACAAACTTACCTGCCCGCCTGTGTTCTTGTCGCTACAGGCACGAGCACTGCAGCAATCGGCTGCCTGGCCTCGCAGGTCACAGGTTGCAGGACGCAAGGAAAACAAAACTGTAGAGATCGATTAAAGGAATAGTTATATATTACTCATATACAGCGAGCTGGCGAATTAAACTTAAAAGCTAATGAGCCCCATATATTCTCTCATCAAATGGGTTATGTTATTATTCAAGTGAAATGACATACTGCATGGTCAAACTCATGCAAATACTAAAGCCATTCAAAGGATATATATGACTAATAAAGGAATAAGGAATTTGCTCTAGGTTGGTATGTTAAGCTAAACTACCAGGACATATCACATATCAGTAATCCCATTACTTCTTTACTTATCAGTCTAGACAGAACAGAAACTATGGAAGATAAAATCAATGCATCAATCAAATGCTACATGGAAAAAAATCATGAATCTTCTCAACTTGATATGGAATCTGCTTGCTATGCCACCATGCTCAAGCCAACAGCAGCCACCCCTCCACTTTCCCCATTACGCTGCTGCTCCTAGAGCTGCTCCATCATGACACATATTCCTAGTAGGTAGTAGTAACAGGGTTGCTTCTGGGAAATAAACTTCAGAAATAAGCATGTCTACACGTGACAGAATAGAATGGCCAATCCTATACCTGCTACCTTACAGGTTTGCTTTCTTGTGCTGAACAATAACCAAAAATTACATCCACAAAATGGTTATAATAAATGAAAAATACTATGGAATATTAGAGAAGAGCCATCAAGATAGACCTCCTGCCCAACTGTTCAAAGAACAAATGCTGAAGAGAAGGTGCCCGGAGAATCAAGCATATATTCCGGTTCCCTACCCATCTTATTAGCAAGAAAAAAATGTGCAGCTAATGCTAACCAAGTGCTGGGTGCCCAAGAAATTAATTAAAGCAGCTTTACTTGAAAGACTAGGCTCACCAAATTTTGGAAGCTTCATTCTAAACTGCTGGCAATACTCTTGCATTGCACCCACGCTGGTGAAGACCACACCACCAGATCTGGAGTACTAATAAGAGCTGCAATTATTAAAAAATGATTAGGCAATGGAATTAAAAGTTCCAACCTACAATTCCAGCTGTACATTGCTGCTGGTGGGATGGATCTGCAGAGAATGGAGGGGGAAGATGAGAGTAGAGCATTGCGATTGATAGAAATGTACAGGTGAAGAGGACTACTAGAAACCACCTGGATCCATTGGAGGCTGCCATGGTCGCTGTACTCCTCAACGGATCCGGCCGTGGTTGCCGAATCCCGCAGTCTCCTCTCTGTCTCCGGCCGTGAGGGAGAGGCTAGAGACTGGAGGCCAGGCCGCGCGCCGTCAGTAGAGCGGCGGCTGGATTGGGAAGGGCCGCATCGCGCACCGCTGCATCGCATCGCGCCGCCGCTGCTCGCGGACAGCTCCTCACGCACCGGTGCCGCCGCTGCTCGCGGCCAGCTCCTCACGCACCAGCGCCGCCGCATCACGCCGCTGCTGCTCGCGGACAGCTCCTCATGCAACGGCGCCTCCGCTGCTCGCACACCGCCGCGTCGCGCCGCCGCCGCGCCCATCAGCTAGGGTGAGACTTTTCCTGTGTGCCCTTATAAAAGATCGTAATTCCCTGTGTGCCCCTGAAAAAATTCAGCGGTCTTCAGCGCCACTACTTCAACTTTTTCGTGTCATCCATGCCACTTCCGTCAGTTTGGGCTCTAACGCCGTTAAACTGCAGGTGTGAAAAGACGAAAATGCCCTTAAGTTCAAATATGTTATTAATTTTTTTTGAGCATCTTAACGACTTCAAATGAAAAAACTCAAAACTAGAAAGTTGTAGATCTCGTCGAGATCTATAATTTTCATATAAATTTTTTTTCATTTAATTTCGCAAAAAAAAATAATATGATTTGATATGATTAATATATCTTAGAAAAATCATATTATTTTTTTTACGAAATTAAATGAAAAAAAAAATTATATGAAAATTATAGATCTCGACGAGATCTACAACTTTCTAGTTTTGAGTTTTTTCATTTGAAGTCGTTAAGATGCTCAAAAAAAATTAATAACATATTTGAACTTAAGGGCATTTTCGTCTTTTCACACCTGCAGTTTAACGGCGTTAGAGCCCAAACTGACGGAAGTGGCATGGATGACATGAAAAAGTTGAAGTAGTGGCGCTGAAGACCGCTGAATTTTTTCAGGGGCACACAGGGAATTACGATCTTTTGTAAGGGCACACAGGGAAAAGTCTCTAGGGTTAAGGGTTTGGGTTGCCACGCACGGGACACGGGAGACGGGGAGAGGCCGAGAAGGGACTACGGTGGGGATGGGGTTGTGGAGCTGTAGAGATGGGCCAAGGTGCCAGATGGGCTCTATATTAGTCTGGGCCAATTAATATACCCACCGACCAACCGACCCAGTTAATCAGTTATACCGACCGATCATGAGACACCGACCATGAGACGCTGAACCAAAATAAAAATAGCGACCTTCGGACGTAATAATAAGATATAGCGTCCAACCGTGGGCTACTAATCTATACCGATCGACCGTCCACCGCTATTTCGGTATTTTTAGCGACCTTTTGTTGGACGCTAGTTTAGGCTGTGGTATAGTGAGTGCCCGATAATGTGCAGACAACCGTTAAGAAACACAGTTGGTTGTCTGTAAAATGTCACATCAGTATGCTCGCCCCATTCAGATTTCTTATAGATCCATGGTGCAGTTTGAGATGAGTAGATCTCCACACCTGTACATACAACGTTGACATCCACATATTCAATCACATGGAAGTGCGAAGATGCTGTCGGATCAAATGCCAGGTGAGCCTCACCAACAGCATGGCCAACATCATAGGTGTTAGGTGGTAGAATTTTAAACTTCTGGGTCATTGGATTGTAGACAACATAGCGATATCCATCAGCCCTAAGGCACCAGCATAGGATAAGACCATTGCAGCAATCTGAGAGAGCTACATTGTCAATGTTGAAGGGCAAGAATTCCAAGGAGCAGGAGCATACACCATGGACGATGCTGGTGAAGTTTTGATTGCCATTCTCACTATCATAGAAGAAGCCGGGCATAGTCTGGGGTAGCTTCTTATGGTTGCTGGGGTCCTCGATGAGTTTTTTTCAGGAGTGACAGACACATATGCAACAGAACAAGGAGCGGGCAGAGAGGTGGCGGAGGATCTCGAGAACGACATCCTCCGTGAGGCTAGCTAGTGCATTGCTCTTGTTGGAGGCCTCCTCCATTTCGTCAGTGTGGAGTACGATGAGAGCTTCCTCAGTAATGAGATCACTGAACAGGAAAATAATCCAACAAAGATCCATCAGTGAAGTCCACAATTCATACTAAATTGCAACTTGAACAACCATTAACAATTTTTATGGTATGACCTCATGTAAATTTAGAGTAGTACCACATAGATATATCTAACTCAAACTAGAGTAGCAGTTAATGGAGCTATAACCATTACAATTTCAGTAGTTAATTGAGCTTCCTCAGTTTTCACAAGTAGAATGTCAGTGAACAAGTGGTAGTGATCATCATTGGCATCAGTAGCAACATGTGTAGCTTAAACATTATTGGCCTTAGTGATGTGAATGATGGACATAAAGCATTGATTTGCTTTCGATGCCTTTCCTCCTGTTTGGAACCAAATGGACAACTTGGTTGTCAACAAGGAGAAGACATAGAAAGCAAACATATTAGTTGCATCCTAATACATCCAACAGCCCTGTAGACACCATTGGCACAGAAATATGGCCTCAGATATGTTATAAGTTAAAAATACCATAAGGACTTGCGGTGGCACTCGAGCATACAAAACAAAAATGTAGAATCAAGCAAGCACTGGACAGAGAAAATAATTCAAGGTAGAAGTGAAGGGCATGTATGTTTGACTAGACAGATAGGTATAATCAAGCAAGCACTTTATAATTAGCAGGCCTAGTTGCACATAGGCATTTACAGTAAGAACACTAAACATATGCAGAAAATAAAGATACCAATAGAAAACCAACCAGTGCCACCTTCTAGTTCTTTTCATCAGCATTGGCCTAACTAGATCTGCAACGCTATAATGTTTCTTGTATAGCTCAAGTTCAAGCAAGAACCAAAACAATGAAGGCAAGAAAAAGGCGAGAAAGGAGACCTGCGGATTGAATCTGTCGCCTCTGCCACGGCACACGACGAACATGGATGCCAATGACACCACGCTCCATCGGGAAGACCCGCAGCCTAGCCTCCAAAAGGATGCCTGAGCCACCACAGCACACTGGGGATCCTCCGTTGCCGCCGCCGCCACCGCCGCCGCAAGTCCAACGGGCACAGATTTGTTTCCACTTGTAGGGGATAGGGATATATCCAATATATAAGTCAACCTGTCCACACAGAGAACATATACTACAAAGACATGTCAACACAACCAGGCGTCTAGTGCAATGGTGAAGACGGTCTATTCCTTGATTTGGGTCTCGGGTTTGACTCCCAAGTCTCATGGTTTTTTCAGTTTTAATTTATTAAACCCCGGCGGCAACAAGTGACACGCAAGCCATCGGGTCCCACAGGCCATCGGGTCCCAAAGGTCGGATGGTCCCACAGGTACACGTGACACGCAAGCCATCGGGTCCCACAAGTCGGATGGAGATGGAGAACGGTTCCACAGGTACACGTGACACGTAAGACGTCGGGTCCCACAGGTCGGATGCTGAAGGGTCCCGCAAGTACTCATTGGATGGAGAAAGGACCAAGCGGAGACTTCTATGATGAATTGCAAGCGTCACGGATGAGTAATTGTAGGTCCCATAAATACACGTCGCATGGAGAAAGGATCGAACGGAGACTTTTATGATGAATTGCAAGCGTCACGGATGAGTAACTCCAGATCCCATAGTTACACGTCGGATGGAGAAAGCACAGTGTGGACATCTACGACAAAGCCGTTCGTTACAGATAAAATATTGTCCGTCACAGATGTGTAATTAGTTCAATGACGAAACCCTGTTCGTCATAGGTTTAAATGAGATCATCACAGATGTTTTTTGCAGGATCGTCACCACTGATCTATGACGCAACGGGAATATTCGTCATAAAAAACGATCTTCTATGACGATTTCGGATTCGTCATTAGAATTTTCATCATAGGAGTGGATATTTCTAGTAGTGAACAGAGGGGGTTTAGGGATTAAAGACCTAAGAAGAATGAATATCAGCTTATTGTGTAAATGGTGGTGGAAAGCTGAGAATGGGAGTGGTATTTGGCATGATATCATTAGACAGAAGTATCTTAAAAAGGGGATGGTCTCCTTGCTGAAGAAAAGCCCAAAGAATTCACCAGAATGGAATGATATGTTGAAGGTGAGGAATGTTTACACCAGGGGTAGGTCCATGATAGTGGGTGATGGCAAGTCAACCAGTTTTTGGCATGACCGCTGGTGTGGCCTTGTCTCCTTGGCAGACAAGTTCCCAGGTCTATATGAGATAAGTGATGAACAAGATTGTTTGGTGGAATATATGAAGAAAAACTGGCGTCCTTCTTTCAGAAGATGGTTACATGAGGACCTACAGAACCAATTGAGAAAGCTGTATGACACTATCTACTGTTTCAGTACTAACAACAGTAATGATAGAGCTAAGTGGGATTGGGAGAAGTCTGGTGTTTTCTCTTTAAAATCCACTTACAAGTACTTGAGTAGACATGATGTTGGTCTTAGCTTTAAGAAAATTTGGAAAGCTAAAATTCCTTTGAAAATCAAAATTTTCATGTGGCTTGTTTGACATAACACCATTCTTACTAAAGATAACCTGACTAAACGTAAGTGGAAAGGTAACACTTCTTGTGCGTTTTACAAAGAAAAGGAAGATGGGCATGGTCTGTTTTTTGGTTGTCTTGTAGTTAAATATGTGTGGAGCCTGTTAGCTTACTCTTTGGGGTCTGACGGTAGACCTGGTAGCTTGGACCAGTATTGGATTTGGATTAATAACATCATGCCTCAGGGACATAGTATGCATGCTGTTGGCTTGGCAGCTGTTTGTTGGGCTATTTGGCGCACTAGAAATGCAGTGTGCTTTGATAACAAAAGAATTAAATCTCCTACTGAGATTGTCTGTATGATATGTTCCTTCCTTACATACTGAGCAGGGCTTCTGAAGGAGGATTTGAAGAATCAGGTGTCCCTAGGAGCGGAGGCGATCAAGACGGCGCGGCGCTTTTCTTCCACAAGCAAGATTTGAAGTCTCAGCCGCAGGAGGAGAATCAGTTGATTCCATTTGCTGCTTAGGGCAGGCTCCAGAGGGTGCTTTGTCACATCGTTGTTTTGGGCTAGTGCCCCTGTAATCACTACCGGAGACCGGCTCTTTGCCGAGTGCCAGATAGTTTGCCGAGTGTTATTTTTCGGACACTCGATAAAGACGTCTTTGCCGAGTGTTTTTTTTGACACTCGGCAAAGAGGCTCTTTGCCGAGTGTTTTTTTTAACACTCGGCAAAGTGGCTCTTTGCCGAGTGTTTTTTTTTACACTCGGCAAAGAGCTTCTTTGCCGAGTGTTATTTTTTTTGACACTCGGCAAAGAAAATTTCAAAGCATATTTTGAAGCAGTAAATTAATTCAAATGAAAAAGTTTTCAACTACAAAGTTGTATAACTCATCAAGATGTACAATGTTTGTTTTGGTCTTTTCTTCATATGACAAAGTGAAAATAAATTTGTTCACAAATCTAACATATCTCTCTTATAGTTTATGAAACTACAAGAGAGATATATAAGATTTGTGAACAATGTTAGAACGACCATGTCGGATGAACAGATGACCAAACAACCAAAATAAACTCTGTAGATCTCGAAAAGTTACGAAACTTTGTAGTTGGCAACTTTTTGATTTGAAAACATCTTGTCATGCAAAACTGCGTTTGAATTTCAAAATTTTAAAATTCAAATTTTATAAACGACCTCGGATGGGAAAACTTTCTAAACTAAAAGCGTAGATCTCGAAAAGTTATGAAACTTTGTAGTTTACAACTTTTTTATTTGAATTCGTTGAGGGCCTCAAACATGCAATTTACACTTGGCAAAAAAAGCTTCTTTGCCGAGTGTTTTTTTACACTCGGCAAAGAAGCTTCTTTGCCGAGTGTTTTTTTTTACACTCGGCAAAGAGCTTCTTTGCCGAGTGTCAAAAAAAAAACACTCGGCAAAGAAAATTTCAAAGCACATTTTGAAGCAGTAAATTAATTCAAATGAAAAAGTTTTCAACTACAAAGTTGTATAACTCATCAAGATGTACAATGTTTGTTTTGGTATTTTCTTCATACGACAAAGTGAAAATAAATTTGTTCACAAATCTAACATATCTCTCTTGTACTTTATGAAACTACAAGAGAGATATATAAGATTTGTGAACAATGTTAGAACGACCATGTCGGATAAACAGATGATCAAACAACCAAAATAAACTTTGTAGATCTCGAAAAGTTATGAAACTTTGTAATTGGCAACTTTTTGATTTGAAATCATCTTGTCATGCAAAATTGTGTTTGAAGTTCAAAAATTTAAAATTCGAACTTTTCAAACGACCTCGGATGAAAAAATAACCAAAATAAACTCTGTAGATATCGAAAAGTTATGAAACATTGTAGTTGGCAACTTTTTGATTTGAAAACATCTTGTCAAGCAAAACTGCGTTTGAATTTCAAAATTTTAAAATTCGAACTTTTCAAACGACCTCGGATGAAAAAACAACCAAAATAAACTCTGTAGATCTAAAAAAGTTATGAAACATTGTAGTTGACAACTTTTTGATTTGAAAACATCTTGTCATGCAAAACTGTGTTTCAATTTCAAAATTTTAAAATTCAAATTTTGTAAACGACCTCGGATGGAAAAACTTCCTAAACTAAAAGTGTAGATCTCGAAAAGTTATGAAACTTTGTAGTTTACAACTTTTTTATTTGAATTCGTTTAGGGCCTCAAACATACAATTTACACTCGGTTTAGTATAATATATTGGGAACTAAAACGAAATCCAGACACAAGTGAGAGTGTGGTGTAGTAGTAGAGGAGGTACGTGCATAGCGGGAGGTCTCGGGTTCGAATCGCGTTGGCCGCGTAGCCATGAAATTCACGCGAAAAATGTCGGAGATGGGTGGGCGCTGGCCGGTGGGGGCCTTCATCGATAAAAAAAATTCTATTTTTTTGGGTAAAAATTTCCATTTTTTTCGGGTTTTTTTCGGTTTCAACTTTGCCGAGTATCGGCCACTCAGCAAAGGCTTTGCCGGGTGCCCAACAAAAGACACTCGGCAAAGACGTCTTTGCCGACGAGTTCTTTGCCGAGTGTTTTTTGCCGAGTGCAGCACTCGGCAAAGCCTTTACTAAGTGCAAATTGAGCTTTACCGAGTGCCCCTGGCACTCGGCAAAGCCACTTATTCCCGTGGTGAATGGGACGCTCTTTGTTTTGTCCGTGGGTTTTTAGCTATGGAGCTTTTGTGATGTTTTCTGGGAGAGTGCGTTCTGGCATATGTTCCCTGCGCGTTCATATGTTCGAACGGAAAGTTTGGTTTATGTCGGGTGGTTAGACGGTCACAAACTGAACTTTGTAATTTCGTTGCTGCGGTAATGAAATTCGGTTTACCGGTGTGGAAAAAAAAACTACCGTCAACAACCAGGCAACCATCCAAAGAGGTTTCGGCTTGCCATGTGTCCATCAAGCCAGTGCATGCTCCGATAGTGGTAGGAGGTAACTATCAGAACAATCCGATGGCTAACCCTAGCCCCTGTTCAACTCAGCATAACGTGGCCTATACTTCAATGGCCTCTGGAGTGACACATCGGCATAATCCGATGGTCACTCAGCCTGCGTTGAGCTCCTTTTCGACCCCTTTTCAAATATGCTAACTCCAATATATATCCAACATATGTGGAAGTGAGTTAGCATTTTCACAAATAATTTTTCAAAGATTTTCACTTGCTTCTCATCACATCACTAGGTCTAATGCATAAGCAATGTATTTTCGCACATAGTGGCACTTAGATAACCGATTTGACTTTAGAGTTTTCCTCATAATAGAACGGCTATCTATCCTAAATCCGATCACGCACTCTATTGCGTCTTGACCGGCCAAACAAAATCCCTAATTATACATTTTCCTTCGCACCTTTGGATTTTGTTTTCTCTTTCTTCTTTTCCAAGCGAGAGCTTGCTCCAATTAGACTGCTCACTCTTCATCCATCTTCAAGCCTTGCTCTCAATCTTGTTGTGGACCCAACCTAGCTTAATCACACTTAGCAAAAAAGTTAATCCACTAGTTGCCTCAATCAGTTACCAAAATCAAACATAGAGCTTTCACTACGTGCCCTTGTGCATGTCTGGTCAAAATCACTGGAAATTTGGCGGTGTCCAGAACCTCTCGGGTGAGCTACCCAAGCGCTCCTGGGTCACTGGAAGTCTGGTGGTCCCCACTGGGGTTTCCGCTGCCCATGTTTCAAACTTTCCTACGTGCACAGAACTTTGGCACATGTCCTTCAGCTGTCCGCTTTCTCTGGTGCGTGTTAGAGGGTAGCCTCGGACAAATTCGTTACTTAATCTTAGCTACTATAAAAGCAACACCCATGTACCGCTTTCTCTGGTGCTTCCCCGGCAGGGGCATTGGATAAATCTGGTGGGTACAAAACCATGTACCAAGCAGTTCTCTCAAATGCTTTTCAAATATACTAACTCCAAATGCAAATGGATTACTTTGCATCTTTCACAATAGTAGAGGTGGATAATTTATAGAAATTGTAAGGATGTTATTTTGTCTTTCATAATGGGTGTGGTGGGTAATTTAGATATAAATTTAGTGGTTATTTTGAATTATATTTAATGCCTGATATGGGTAATTTAGATGCAAATTTAGACAGTTATTTTTAGTTATCTTTCATAATGGCAGAGGTGGAAATTAGATGCAAGATTCATGATTATTTTATTAATGCCAGAGTTGGGTATTTTTTATAAAACAAAGTAGATTCAATGGCTATTATTAGCGAGCATGATTAGAGTATATCAAATTAAAGGATAGATGTTTTTTATTATTGTCAAAATTTCTAGGATTTATATATTTTTTTCTAGAGTGTCTGGTGAGAATTAACGTGAAGGCTCGGGTGGATTTCTATATAGTAATTGTATGATTTTTTTTTAAAAAAAGATCCAATGACTCTTATTAGCAATAATAATTACTCGCAAAAAAATTAGCGATAATAATTAGAGTCTATGTAATTAAAGGGTAGATGTTTTTATTATTGTGAGAATGGAGTACCTGATGAGAATGAAGAAGAAAGCTATGTTAGAGCCTATAATTAGTAAGATAAGATAAATAATTGCTATTGATTTCTGCGTCATTTACTCAACATTCTGTGCATGCTTAGACACTCATGTTGGCTAGGCACATTATCGTTCCTTAGCTGCTTCATACAATGCTAGTATTTATGAGTAGTTTGTCCATATAGCTTCCATGGTCTGCTTTGTTCATATTTTCCTGAATTATGATAAACCAAGGTCTTGCTCAGTGCCTCTTATGTTGCCTTGCCTCCATGCCTCATTGAGTAACGCACAAACAGAGCTAAGTTGAGCAAGCTAAGAGCGGCCATCATCCAGAAGAAATAGTCGAGATGGCCTTCGTTGAGGTTGTCCGGAATCCACCCGGTTTGGCTGCCGCGTGTTGTGGCAAATGCAACGACGCTGAGGACGGCTGAGTTGAAGTAAGACCCGGAGGCAATCGCGAGCTGCCCGAACGCTGCGCACAGGCTCTTCATGGTCACCGGGGCTTGGTCGTAGAAGAACTCAGTCATGCCAATGGAACCAAACATCTCGGCCGCACCATGCACAAAGAAAACTGGGCCCTGCCACAGGATGCTCATTGGCACCGGCACCTCCTGATGCCTCAGGCCGTTGGCTTCCGCGATCGCCAGCCTCCTTGTCTCCAGCAACGCAGCGAGCGCCATTGTCAGAATGGACAGAGCTTGGCCGATTCCGAGGCGCTGCCACTGGGAGAAGCCTTTCTCGTTTCCGGTGAAGCGCCGCGCCGACGGCACTAGGATGGTTTCATAGACGGCGACACAGATGAGGAAGCTGAGCACGCCAATGATGGGCATGGACGCCGGTGGGATGGCAAACGAGCCAACGTGGTTATCCATGAGCATGCCTTGCTCGATCATCGTCGACTGCATCTGAGCCGTGACTGCGTAGAAAACCACGAACGACGCCCAGGTAGGGAGCGTCGAGAGCAGCATCTTTAGCTCCTCGACCTGTGTCACTGTGCAGAGCCTCCATGGACTCGTCTGCGCCGTGGATTCGTTGCCTGATGGGACGACAATGGCAGCCTTGTCAAAGAACCTGAAAAAACAACATGGTTTACAAGATTTATATTAGTTTAACGGAAACAGTTTTTCTTGATGCCGATTTGACTATACATTATTGACTTGCACTTTGTATGTAAAAAGTAAAAACTAAATCACCTGAACTGATTGGTGTGCTTGTTCTTATGACTTGCTTCAGTTGTAGAAGGTGAATTGGCCTGCTCATATAGAAGCGAGCTATCATCCGGCAGTTTGATATGCCACTTCCTGACAGCTGCAAAAACCACTTGAAGTATGCTGGTAAGGGGGCTTACTCCCATTTTCTTAAACCTGTATACCCTCGAGCCAGCTAAAAATGCAGGGAAACAGATGAACATGAGCACTGTTGGGATCACGTAGCTGACTGCCCACCCAACATTGTCCTGAAGCCAAACAATGACCGTGCCAGACAGCAGGGAGCTGGTGGTGGTGAGGAAGAAGTACCAGTTGAAGAAGGAGCCCTTCTTCACCAGCTCCACCGGGTCATTGACGTCAAATTGATCAGCCCCGAAGGCAGAGATGCAGGGCTTGACACCACCGCTGGCAATGGCGGCAAGGTAGAGACCAAGGTAAACCAGTGCAGGGTGAACGTCGCTCTGGAACAACATTGGGAGTGATGCTGAAGATATCAGGACGAGCATTGCCTGACAAAGAGCAACATATTCAGAGCTAGCTGCAGATTAATTACATTCATATTCAATCGCAGATCGATCAGATCGATTCCATCAGTTGCTGCTCTGAAGAACTTACCACGATGTAGACTGGGAGGAATACGACCATGGTCCAGTATCTTCCCAAGTAACTGTCCGCAACGAAAGCCCCAAGAAGTGGTGTGAGGTAGCACACTCCGGCCCAGGAGGAGATATTTCTCGCTGCATCCACTTTGCTCTCGTGGAGCACAGTGGTGAGTAAGGTCACCAAATTCGTCGCGATTGCAGAGAACAGCATGCATTCACTGAATCCAACACCTGATGTGCGTTGAACAAGTGAACTGGTTATTATACTAGAGAAGAGAAAAAACAAAACCAACCAGGAGGAACTTTTTGGTTGCATGAGTTGCTGCTCTCTTCTCTGGTACCTAAGATGGGATAGCATGCCCTCCAGTTCCCTGTACTTTTCTTGAGAGCAGGTTGTTTGTTGACATCAACTGATCCATCACTTGCGTACTCCGAAGCTACAACCTGCATCACCAAAGCACATCAGATTTTTTATTTGGAAGCAGGGGAGGCCCCTGCCTACATTTTTATATTATATATACAGCAAACAAGAGGATTAATTATTCTTAGGATCGATACTCACTAAATTGTGTGGAATCTCAGGCACATAGGATGAGGCCTAGTCTAAGGATTAATAGTCACTGTAATATGTGTCATCTCTATTCCTATCCTATCTCTGTTCTCTTGTTTGAGTAGAGGTTAGAAGCTTGTTCCAAGAATTTGTATCACCTGGATATATTTTTCTTGAAAACTTTTATATAATATACTATTATCGAAGAAAATATATATAGCAAACAAGAGGGTACGGCTGAACAAGAAGATTACAAGGGCACAAAGCACCAAAACAAAAACTACTGAGTAAGCATCAGAAAGCACAACAGCTGAGTAAGAGAAGACAAAGAGTACCGGCGGAGTAGGTTGGAGATGAAGAAGCAGAGCGTTCTCCCCGTCGGCTGCTTCCATATAGCAACCTCCTGGCTCGTCGGAGCAGCTGCTCTGTCAGTTACTCTGTCAGTCAGCTGCAGGGAAAGCAGGCTTCAGCAAGATTTCCCAGCACAATACTTTGCGTGCAAGCAGAAGAAAGTATTAACATAAGTCGAAAAAAACATAGAAAAAAAGAAAGAAGATATTTGAGGAGAATATATGGGAAGACGAAGAAGAAGCAGTGGAATCTGACGAGGAGCTTACTGTTCTCTTTCAGAAGACGTACGGTGCTCAGAACAGGAGAACCTACAAGATATTCCTGCGGATTTTATTAATCTCAAAACAAAGTTGAAGGAGATTCACATCCATCATGACAGCTGGAGGTTGAGCAAAGTCCCAGTTGCAAGCAAGGATGGTCGACACTTGACAGTGGTCATCTCGCTATCTTCAGCACTTCCGGCCAACAAAGCCTGGGCCCGCCAGGACACAACATCCGAATTTCGATGTAGATATCTCGACCGTACTTGCGCATGGCTCACAGTCTGTTCTACGTATGCATTGGGCAGCCAATAAATGCAGCCCGTGTCCACTAGTCCATATCACGGTCATTGAGAGAGAACGGTAGATCAAGCATTGCGATTTCCTTCATTCCATGCTACACAAGTTTAAAGAGGTATTTCTTACTGAAGACTTGTTTAACTGGATTTGTATATATCCACATCATTCCACGTATGTTGAAGTGAAAAACTAACTAATTTTCACGTCAGTTCACTTCAAAGCACATAGATTGAGGTGAGTATGAGTGGAAAACTAACTAATTTCCACTTCAACTAACTAATTTTCAGTTGGAGCAAGAGGAAGGTAAACCTCAAAAAGTATATTACAAAATACTATAAGAAGTTGTTTGGTGCATCGAGCAACAACTCGGTGTCGATGGACGAGTCATATCATGATGATATTCCTAAATTTCAAACCGGGAAAAAGAGAAGTTAGTAGCACCTTTTATTAGGACGAGCAACGAGAGGCAAAATTTTCCAGATAATCATAACACAACCCGATCCAGATGGTCTCCCACTGTTTTATCAAGTTTTTTGAATTTAATGAAAGATGACTTGATGGCAATGGTTGTGGAACTCCATAAGGGTAAGTCACGCTGCCTGCGTCGTGCATGGCGTGGTAGTGACATGGCTGCACTTCGGTAGCTGGCCGGTCTCCCTTTGTTGCCAAAGGGATAGTGGCGGCCCTTGCCGGAGACGGGTAACTCCACAGCTTCTGGGGGCGCTTTTTGAAAGTCCCCTGGTGCGTGTGGAGGTACTCCCAGAACCGTCGAGGCCTTTGTCTCTTTCCCCATGCGTTTTGGCCCTGGTGCCATATTATAGGGAAGCTTGCGAGGTACTCCTTGACCTCACCTTCCCTGCTTTTGTAGCATTCGCCCTCAGGACTTCATCGATACCACCAATAGGGGGATATCGTGCTTTTCGTACCTTGTAAGCGGCACGACCGCTCTTGTACTTGTGGGTATAGAATAAAGAGGGATCTCTTGTTCAAGGGCTATGGCTCCCCCTGTGGTCATGGCGAGCCCTCGAGCCATTGGGTCAACGCTGTGCGGTTGGCTCAAGTAAGCTTGGACAAAAAACTCGTAACTCGCTAGCTCGCTCGACTCGTTCGTTAGTGGCTCGGCTCGAGCTCGGCTCATTTGAATTTTTAATTAACGAGCCAGCTCGGTTAATTAACAAGCTAGCTCCAGTCAGCTCGCGAGCCGCTCATGAGCCAAAATGAGCCAAGGTAATTCATATAACAACAACTACAATTAGTCCATATATCCCTCGGCCTAGCCCAATACAACTTCAAGCAATCCATATATCCCTCTACCTATGGCCGGACACGATTAACCACTAAAACTCTAGACCAATAGACCCCATGGCCCCACCCAGTCACCCCACTGGCCTGTCGGCGTAAAAACATATCGATGCGCCTGGCACACAGCAAACCGGAAGGATCAGCTTGATGGAGCAAGGCTAGAGATCTGCTTGGCTTCAACGAAGGGCTAGCCGATCCTACGAATTTCTGAAGGCGTGCCAGTCAATTTGACCTGTAATTGACAAGGAGAGGAAGTTTATCAGTAATTTAAGGTGGAACATGCTGGTTTTGCCCATACAGTTCCAAGTGTACCGCTTCGGGAGCAGCCAGACAGAGAAATCGACTAAACAGCTGATACGCGAAGAAATCGGCTATTAAGGACTATAAAGCTCGTGGGTTGCGATTGATTTTACGATGACAAGTACAATGCACGTAAATATAAGTAAAATCATCAGCTATGTGGATATTACCAGCGTAACGCATTGAGCCGATGAATCTAACGAGAAAGGATATAACATGCGAACAAATCGACTATCTAGTACAAACGGGTCTACAAACGCTCTGAATCTAATCTGTTACTATCAACAGTGAGGTTCGACCGGATCGATGGCAGCTATGATGATAATAACAAACTAAACCGAAGAATCTATAAAACCGTCTATTCGTTGACAGGTTTTTTGAAAGACATGATATATGTGTGAAAGCACAAGTGAATCGGTCGAAATAGCTGATTCAGGTAGAAAAGGAGACTACAGCATGTGAACAATCGACTATTTAACATGGACAGATCTATAAACTCATTAGACCTAACCTATTATCTTTAACAGTGAGGTTCGACCTGATCGATGGCAGTCATGATAAAGACAACAAATCAAACCTTTAAAATAAATAGATCTATTTACATCTAACATAATTATGGAGACACACTGTAGGCATTAAAGCACGGGTGATTGGCTATTTAGCCGATGCGGGCATAGCAAACAGCCAGGGTCATGTCTGGTCGAAAGCAAATCTACCAACTATCATGTTCCGATCTAAAGTACTAACAGTGGGGGTCGACCGGATCGATACATCCATAATAGCGAGCTATAGACTAGATTTAACTAGCTAGTAAACCTTCTCAAGATTAGACACGCCTTGGCCGCGTACTATGCACGACCAAGATCGAAGTGGAACAGTCGAAGAAACATAATTCGTCGTATAGAGTAAGAACCATCGCAATGTAATGAAAGTGATGCCGATCTAGATCGATCTCAATCGGGCAAGTTGATATTGCTAAAAACTAATGAAAATAAGAACATCAGCAAGATTGGTAACTTAATAAATCTACCAGAAGGATGTCACCCTTAGGTGGAGCCGATAACTTGACCTTAATCTAATTCGAGCAGTGGAGGTCGAACTTAACCGATGCAGCCATACTTGAACTAGATAAGGATCAATGACTAGCTTATGCTAGAGCTCGCAGTGGAGGTCAAACTTAACCGATGCAGCCTTACGAACAGAAATATAAGCCATGACGGTACTTACAGACAAACCGGAGGTCAGCCAGACCGATGCAGCCCTGCTTGTTGAAGAACTCGTCGAGATCTACACTACTTCTACTCCTAAGGGTTGGCATGAAGCCGAAAAAAGTAATTGGTATTGATTGATTGGATGTCCTTTTTACAATAGTTAGGGTCCAATATTTATACCCGGAACCTAAGCATGAATCATACTCAAGTACGACTTATACAACCTTTGGTATAAAATATTCCTAACTTGAGATAACTTGGACCCTAATCTTTCCCCTTTTGTAGAGTCCGACATATCTTTCCCGACGCCGACCGTAGCTCATCGTCGTTATTTGTTGACATCATTCGAAGAGAGCCATATCTGAATCAGCTGATGTCGATCCTTATGCAATCGATTCCTTGATAACATAATCTTGGAAGCTTCGAGTTCCTGCGTTCTTTTTCCCAATTTTTGGTGTAAACACATGCCCCCCAATTTTGGGATGAAAATGATTTTATTCCAAAATTCCTATTTACTTGTTCACCATGTTGCAACCGTTTATTCCAAGATATACGCGTGACTCTTGGTATTCTCGGTCCGAATTTTATATAATACCCCAACAGTATCATTTCTGATTCATTCGGCCCGTCTACTTTCCCCTTCTTCTCCTAGCGAGCCTTAACAACCAAACTGCCATCAACAAGGCCTCAACCCTAGCAAATCCTCTGCTTCATCAAGCTGTTATTCAAGCAACCCTTCCCAGATTCAGATCTATTTTGGCTGCAATGGCGACCAGCGACCACGTCCCTGAGGTATGCTTCCAAGTTCTCATTTTCCATGTACCAGCCGCTACCCTACATTTCCTTTCTGCTCAAATTTATTTCATCTAGTTTCTAGGAAATGATGAACGCAATCTTGATTCCCTCGGCTGTTGCTCCCTATGTCTATTTTCTTGGGCCTATGGGTGACCCTGATCCATCTGACTTTATCCGTCAAGAAACCAACCGAATCCCCTTTAAACAATTTGTAGTGGATTTGTCCTCCTGGAACACCAAAACTCCCTTCAAAAACTAGCCCAAAATACCTAGGAGATGGAGAAATTGGTTCCGTAGGATATCCGGGAAAAAGGCTGGAGATTGGGAGATTTATGACTTGACCCAATACTTGACACTCTCGTTGTCTAAAATGGAGAGAAATGATTCACTCCTGATTTATGCATCTTATTTCTAGTCTAACACCCTAAATGCTTTCATTTTCGGTCACGGCCTAATGACCATCACTTTGGCCGATGTTTATATATTGACCGACCTTAGAATAACTAGATCAATGCAACCTTATGACTTCTTAAGTGCTGGATCCAAGAAATTAGCCAAAATATCAGACTACACAGGATGGGCAAGCTACATTCTGAACCATATTGGAGATAGATCAACTGTTAGCGAAAGAGAATATGTAGCTTTCCTGAATATGTGGCTAGAAATATTCATCTTCTGCGGGTCATCTTGTGGTCCAACTTACAATCATAAACTCATGAAAGAGCATCTGGTAGTAGGCGTTGAGATTCCTCTTGGCAAATATCTATTGGGATCAGCTTACCATTTGATACATCGGGTGGCCGCTTAGCTGCTGAAAAATAAAGCGGTGCACACCATCAGTGGCCCTTGGTAGCTAATACAAATGTGATTAAACTTGTACATGCATAAGATTATAAGGCCAAATCTCCATAATTTGAGCTTTCCCTCCTCCAACTTTGATGAGGAATATAGAGGGGAAGAAGGAAGAACCCATCAGTGCATGAATTATGGCGAAGCTGCATCGGCCATAACAATTGCTGTCGATATTGGCCATCTCTACAAGAAGTTTTATAGAGGGTTTGATGCAGATATTCTAACTTGGATACCCTATGATGAGGATGAGAACAATGAGTTGGTCTTCCCATTCAAATTTCGATTTGAATCATGCTGTTCAGACAAAACGACAGCTGCAATCTTCAATTCCTTCATCAAACCTTGTGTCCTCCCAGCTGAATTTCATCATGGCAGCAGAAAAATGTCTACAGGTTCTTTCCTTTCAGGCAACCTCCCAACCTATGAGTTTTACAACCCTTCTTTTGTAGCTCGTCAGTTCAGCCTTGGTCAATTGCCTACTCAACTGTTCTTCAAGAATACACTGAAGCCAAGAGAAGGTATCAGTGAAGTAATGGAAGCCTCCAGAGTCTTTCAACTAGGATCAGATCTTCCTTCCTTCTGCTTGCATGACTGGCAAATAATTGATGGTAAGAAAGTCATATGCTTAGTTTATCTCTCTGCAACAAATAGGAACTAAAATTTTTTTCTCGATGTTTGTAGATACCAGTGTTGAGAGTTTAGAGCCGATTCAACTAGATACCATTAGTGCATCATTAGCTTTTCCTTCTCCTCAAATAGAGACTACCATAGAAAAGGTATTGTATTCACTTTACTATTTATCATATTATAAACTGATTCGATCCTCCTAACAAGATTTTCTTGTATATAGATACTTAATGCTCTAGCTCCAAGCTACTATTTTGATCTTGAAGAGTATATAGATGAAGATGAAATCAGCTCATCAGCCACCTCTTCTAAAGAAGTTTTATCAGAAAAGATCAGAAATCGGCTAATGGACATATTGCCAATGCTTGCGAAGAATATAGCTAATTTGGTCCAAGATACAGATTCAATGCAAAGAGTCTTCTTAGCCATCAAGGATAATTTATCCCCAGATCTTATCAAAGTCTTGTCATCTTTATCCATCATTGAAGATCAAGCCCCAAAGGTAAAAAAGGCTCAAAGGAATCTATCTAATCATGAAGCTTTATTGGCCAAGAACAATTCCAACAGATGAGAGGCCAAAGAGCTAGCACAACTTATCGACAATTTGAAGAACTCCCCCCTTAGGATCGAGCCAGAGCTGAACCAATTAGAAATCAAGCATGTAGAACTTGAGAAGGAGCTGGAGAATGTGAAGGCTACCATTGATCACCACAAGTCTAATCTAGCCCAAATACCCAATGTCATTAAGCAGAAGAAACAAGAACTGCTAACCAAGGTCAGAGAAGGTAGGGCCATCTGTAGCAGTCTTGAGGATATTCTTGGATCAGCCGAAGAAGACAAGCAACAAATCGCAGAAGTCGATGCTATCCGGCTAGAAGCATTGAAAGCAATCTAGGATGTTCTAAACTTGTAATCTGCATATCAACATGTATTTTATGTAGAACCAGTGATAACCATATTTTCTATCGCCTTATTGTATTTCTTGTCTCGGCTAAAGAGCCGATTTGAAAATAGCCGATTCCAGACTTCTAACCTCAATCCGATTAAGTCTAAAAACACGACCTCTATTAAGAGAACCCCTCAACCTTCTATCCTTAGTTATCAATGCCGCATTCTCTTTGGCATTAGTGCGGTGGTGCTTTGCCTCCTATTAATTGTGGTTGCCTTTTGCATGTCCTGAGACATCGACCACCTCACCTCATGGCTACAAATACCAACCGAGTGCTCTAGCCTCGAACACATCTATACTCGCAACTGCCCCTGTTCCTTTGCACTTCTCCGCCTTCACAAACCCTGTAGTGGTTTTCTTCCCCCTTCTCATAGATCCAATCAACCTTATGGTTGGCGAGGATAATCGGGGCAAGCGCGCCGCGGAGGAGGTTTCGAAGGAGAATCTACCGATGAGCCAGCGCCTCCGCCGTATGAGGTGAGATCAATATCTTTTGCTCATGGTGATGAACTTCTTCTAACTCATTTATAGGTTCATCTTGAATGACAGCATTTGTCCTCTTCCTCCCAGCACTGGCAAGCCCTCTAATGCCATATCTACTGCTACCTCCGGGCCAAACTCGTCGTTGGACTCCTTCGATTCCTACAATGGCGACGATGCCCGGTGTTTTCTCCGAGAGTGGAGGGCAGCCTAGGACAGTTATTCTGAGGCAACTCGGGAAATCGACCAGCTTGAGATCTGCCTTGGGGTTTCTCAAGCCGCCCTTCATGCTGCCAAGGAAGAGGCCAGCGCTGCTCGGGCGTGGCTGGCTAAGTCTGACGCCATGGTGGTGGGTAAGATGGATTCCAAGAACACCTTTATTTTGATTTCCACTATTTTTGCCTTGATATCTTCTTTGTTTCTATGATTGCCAGCCCTGATGGTGCAGTTGGAGTCCCTCCAACTAGCGGAGAACGTGGCTACGACGACCATCAATGCCCGGGGCCCCCTCATCAATGCCCGCCTCCATGACGTCCCAACCCGTATCTAGGAAATTGCCATTCATGACATCCGTCATGGCGCATCAGTGGCGCTGGCTGCGGCACAGGTTTAGACCGAGTACGAGTTCCATGCCATGGAGACTAGTTTCCCGATGGGTGATGGCCCCGAGGAGCACAAGAAGTTGATCGATGAATTCATCGACGCAGCGGAGGCCATTGTGGACATCACATCCGCTCAGGATGTGATAAACAATGTCTTTGATTAGTTTGTATTTAGGGCAAACTAATCAATGAATAAAACTTCTATTTTCCATGATCATATCTCTGCGTACTTCTACAATGTCTTTGTATACATCGTGATTGTTTCTATGTTTGTTTTTGCTCTATAGGCTATACATGTCAGATCAGCTTTCCCCCTTTTTGGGTTAATTTTGAGCTAAAGGCGATACCCTTCTAGTACCGGCTATTAGAGCTGATGACTGAACAAATCAGCTATCAAGTATTGATCCAAATGCTAGGACACTATTCCTTCAAACATTTTCCATTGATCGCTTCTTGATAGGTTGCACCAGAACTATTCAGACCAAAGATTAAACAATTGACTGATCTAGGCTAGGCATCTCATTAAGCAAAACAGTCTTTAAATTTCTTTTAATAAATCTATCAACTCTGGCTTGTACTCAGGATTCGACTTAGCGCTCATATACGTCGGCCTAGGCCTATCTCTAGGACCAATGTCTATCTCCTTTAATTCACCGGCTAACGTGAAACCATGCCCTAGCTTACCACCTGTACCATTTATTGGATTATCCATTAAAACAAACTCTCAGATCCAATTGCTTGGATCAGTTGTTGGCTTTCAGCATTGATCTTAATGAAGCCTCCTTCCCATAGCTTGCCAGAAAAACACTCGAAGTCTTCTAGTTCTCAATACATTGGATCGGCTGTTGCGCTACTCATAGATTCATCAGCATGAACCAGCTCAACATCATCTCTATGCCACTGAATCAAACATTGATGCATGGTTGATGGTACACAACAATTTGCATGAATCCAGTCATGACCAAGGAGTAGACTGTACGAACCTTTTCCATCAATGACGAAGAATGTGGTGAGCAAAGTCTTACTTTTGATTATCAACCCTGGTCTTGGATGCATTCCCCCAAAGTCCTTAAGCATCATGTCGGTCTCAATCAAATCTCCTGGTCCCCTACCAAGCTTGCAAAAAGTAATATAAGGCATAAGATTAACAGAAGCTCCTCCGTCCACCAACATTTTGCTCATCGGATTCCCATCAACAAAACCTTTCACATATAAATCCTTTAAGTGCCAATGTTTGACTGGCTTATCGAATATAGCCTATTGTATCACTGTCAACTTGGCAACTATCTCCTTATACTCCAATTCATCAAAATCTGAATAGACTTCTTGATCTGCTAGAGCCCTAAATTCTGACGGCAATAGAAAAGCCATTTGAATATTAGCCGATGGTTGACCCCTATCGGTTGTTTGTTTAGCACACCACACTTGAGGTCTACCAGATGCCTGAGTCTGTTCTAGCTCTCTATTTCTTAGGCGTTGCACCCTTCTTTTCTGGCTTCTCATCAAATCTCCTGGACACCATTGCCCTTCCTGCCAAACATACTCTTCCTCATTACCTTCTTCTTCATAATCAGCCCAATTTTGATCAACAACTCGATTTCCAAGCCAATCATGAACACTTCTATTTTTTAAGCGCTGATCCAAATTATTATGATGATAGTCTTCCCGAGCATGGATAGACTGGCGGTTGGCTTGAGATTGCCTAAACTACCAATATTGCTCACTACACTCTAAGCAATTATTTCTAGTCGGCAATTTCTAACCTTCATTTCAATACTGTCTGAAGAAAGGACAATTCCAATGTGATTCAGCTTGCTTTCTTTCATACCTTTCTTTCTCCTATTGACGCTAGTATTCTTTCTCTTCTAACCAATGCTGATAATCCTTTTTCTTCTATCGTTGCCATTTATTCAATAAAATTTGGGATGTGACATGCGGCCTTATCGCCCCATCTCTTGACGTCTCTCCCTGCTCATATTGGCTCTTTTGTTGATCATGATGCCTTCTAATCTCTCTATATTTATCAGCCGGTATTTGCATCTTGGGGTCGATGGTCTCAACTTCTTTGGCTCTAGTTGATGTTAAGACTTTAGTCTTTCCTTTGAGCAACCTAGAATCAACCATGTTCTGATCTCTTGGGAAAGGATTATCATCGACTTTCATCTTCCGAGGTATATCAAATTTGAGCCTCCCTTGCTGAATAGCCTTCTGTATATGTTATCGGAAAATTCTGCACTCGTTCGTAGAATGAGAAGTAGCATTATAAAACTTGTAGAACTTCTTATTCTTCCACTGATCAGGAGGTAACATAACATGATTGGCGGGCAACTTGATCTGTCCTTTCTCAAGCAAGGAATCAAAGAGCTTATCCGACTTTGTGACGTCGAAATCATAGCTCTCTTCGACTCCTCTTCTCCAAGGATTTGGCACCATTACAATCTTCTTACCCTAATTCCATTTAGTCGTAGCAACCTCTTCTTCTTCTTTGTCCTCATCGCCATCATCGACTGAATATGGGTTATAGGCTTCAGCAATCACGACATTCTTCTAAAATCGAGTATCCCCACGCATACTCTGGAATTGGCTATTGAGCGCTACCACTCGTTGAGCAACTGACCTAGATTGTCAAACTCTTGTCCCATCAACTTCTCTCTCCATGTTGGCAACATTCCTTGAATGGCCAAAGCAGCTAGCTGATCATCAGTCAAGTTCAATAAGAAGCACAAATTTCTAGTCTCTTGGAACCTCTAAAGAAACTCAGTGCCTGATTCATTAGTTCTCTGCCTTATGGTCGTTAAATCGGTAATTTTTTTTTCTCCTGTCCCAGTATAAAAATATATATGAAACCTCTTCTCTAGGTTAGCCTAATTGGTAATGGAATTGATGGGTAATGATGAAAACCAAGTAAAGGCTGGTCCTGATAGTGACAAGGAGAAGAAACAAACTTGATGGGCCTCTTCAATGGATGCTTCGCCCAACTGTGTAAGATATCGACTGACATGTTCTATTGTGCTTGTGCTATCTTGGCCAGTGAACTTAGCAAACTCTAGGAGCTTGTAATTTGTAGGAAGAGTGACCAAATCATACCACTCTGGATATGGACATTTGTACAAAAAGGTCTGCCCTTTTGGCTTTAAACCAAATTGATTCTTCATCACCTCGGTCACTCTGAGCAACAACTCATCAGCACTTAAATCTAGATTTCTTTACAATTGTTAACCCATCTATGGATTAAAATTTAGGGTACCTTGATACCCCAGATTTGGAATCATATGAAGGGTATTATAATCTGTGCCATAATGATATCCTCGTGGAATCTCTATCTGTTGGGTCCTTGGCTGGTTTGCTACTTAAAGTCTCTGGTTGTAGATGCTGGGATCTGTATCTCTACGAATTCTCTAGACTGATGGCGCTATTTTTTGAGCCAACGATGGTATATGGCCTGTTGTACCAAAATTAACCATTTGATTCTGAACTCGTCCTGTCGGCTGTTGCACATACTACACTGACGATCCAAGATTATACTGCATCTAATTAGTAGTAGCACCCTGAACTTGCTCAGATGAGCTCTGAACTGCCTGGACATCATCATTACTAGCTGGTGCTACTTCCTGGTGGCTAGTACTAGCTTGATTAGACCCCTAAGTCAACGAATGTGGAATATTGTAGTAAACCGGTCCAACCTGATCAATTGGATATCTATGAAACACCTCTTTCATGGTGTTGTGGAATGTGTTCAAGAAACTGTATTATAGTTTAATATGGCATCATAAACAGATTTTTTAAAGCCTCTATGAAGATATGCCTATCCTCAGCTTCGTCTATATCTGACTGCCCATGAAACAAAATTCTTGGTAGTACATATTTCTGAACAACTTTATTGTCACGTGTCTTGGTGCACTACACCACAACACCAAGATTAGCGATGGACGGTCTGATGCTAAAAGCGGCTACAACGACAGACAATCTGATGCTAAAAAGTTATAGCGATAGACTCCTGCACACGCTATAAGTCCTGTCGCTAAATATCTTTAGCGTCAGACAATCCATTGCCCTAAATTTTTTTAATGACAGATAGTCTGCTGCTACTCTTTAGCATCAGATAGCCTGCCAGTACTCTATAGCGATAGACAATTTAAAGTTACAAATGTTTTTAGCGACTGATGGTTTGATGAGATCAATTAAATACATTTAAAAAAATAAAAGGCCATTTGGTTGCAAATTAATACAAAAGTAACATCATTGTGCACATTTCTCATACAAATAGATTCATTCATGAACCTGAAACATAGATCCATGATCAGATAAAGTTACTATGCTTCAGTATGATGTATTATTATAAAAAGTAGGAATCACTCCATTTTAGATGCATATAAACACTGCTTTCAAAAGAAGCAAAGTTACATGCCTGTAAAAATTATAAACCTGCACAATCAACAAGTCTATACTCTTTCACTACAGGATATAAATATTATTGATTTCATCTAAGTAGTTGACTAGATGAAAAGCATAATATATTTGCTCAACTAAAGCCAGGTTGCTTCAAGTTAGATAAGATGTTTCTCCTCCTGATCGGTAGGGCATCATCTGCCACTGCTTCTATACATAAGAACGATCTATTGAAGAGAGAAGCAACATGGATCAGAATTTTGGGTTCGCGGAATCCAAATGTACCGAATTGCAACTTATCATGGCCATATACTAACAAAGAACATAAGAAAGAAACTACTAGCTCGATGGCACCAAGTACAAGTGGGTCTCTGAAGACGGTATATAATGCATATGATACAGGTTATTGGGATGTAACTATGGTAGAACCGCCTAATATAGCATACTTACGGAGGCGCTCGTCTTCCACCAGACACTAAGCACCACGGAAGCAAGCTACAGTTAGCGATGTCCGTCGGGCACACCCCAAGGGAGAACCCGAAAGATCCACATTTTTCCCAAGGATCCAATAATGAGAATGAGTTACAACACAAGTACATTTCATACATTAGAGTTTTCTTAAAAAGTATATTATTACAATACCAAATACCAGAGTGCGGAATGATAACAGCGGAATTTAAAAGTAACATCTAGCGGTAAGGGGTGAGGATTCCGTCTGAGCCCACCAGAAGGATCCTCCACACAAGGTACTCTTCAAGCATCACCTGCAACAGGGGTAAATAAACCCTGAGTACACAATGTACTCGCAAGACTTACCCGACTAATGGGAGTAATTTCCTGACTCCAAGGAATATGATAAGCTTTATAGCTTGCTGGTTTTCTTTAGCAGAAAGCAATACTAGTAGTGAGTCCTTATTTATGTATTATTATTGTCAGCCATATTAAGTTATCATCTAGTCAGTCTAAATAAGCATCATTTCTACTTTCAAGCAAGGGTTGAGCAATCAGTTATATTTCTTCTCCTTTTCCACTTCTAGTTCTTACTACGGTGCTAAACCACAGACAAGCCATACCAGATCGCCCGGCGATTCACGAATCAATGTGCCCAGCTAGGTGCCCCGAAAACACACACCCCGCTTGTACCTCAGGCATAAGCAGGACTAACCCACCACTCTCCTATCCTGGGTGTCCAGGTCCTCGTCCAAACTTGGACTCCAAGCCCCCACTCCTGAGTCCCAGACTCAGTGTGGTGCAAGGACCTCCACCACCTCCTCTTCCCATCAGTCAGTCCGAAAAGAGCCGGATCCGCAACAAGAGAGCTGCAAGCCTTCCCTACACCCATACCCAAGTATGCGCTCGGGACAATAATCTATGACTTGCCTAGAGTCATATGCAACGACCGGTCCTTAATCGACACAGACAGGGAAAAATGTAACCAAGTCATGCCTTGTTGGCCGCAGGACACAACCCCTTACACCCACCAGTATCCAATCCATATCCCTGCCCAGTCACCATTTTCCTTTCTACCATTATATCATGATTGTTCATATTTTATTGCCTATTTGTGAGTAACGGCAGGTTACTCAGGCTACCGATATCCTGAGCATAGCAGCTACTCGACCTGTACTAGTAGGACTCATGAGTAGGTATTTTTATGCAGGTAGTTTCCATAAAATGCCTATAACTTAAATGCACATTATATATATATATATATATATATTCAATGATCATAAAAATATGGGTTATGCACCGGGGCTTGCCTTGGATAGGCGCCGGGTCAGCAGGGTCAGCACCAATAGGCTCCTGGGCTTCCACCTGTGTGAAGATCTCCTCCTCGTATTCCTCGATCACCTCGTCGTACTCTGGCTCACCGATGGGCACGAAGTCTACCGGTTCGTGCTCTACATGAAATGATGATGCAATGTTCAATAATATGACAACAGCAACTCTTAACCCAAAAGTACATCTATTAAACCTCTAACTGAGGCCTACCCACTAAAGGCTAAGCTATGTACCGTTACTACTAACAAGTATGAATCACAACCTACATTCTTATAGCAACTACAGGTATTACTACTCCTAATACCGATTTAATCGAGGTACGATAAAACAAGAGTGATAGCTATTTTATTTAACACCCTAGCCTACGGCTGCAAAATTTACATCAAGTACCTAATAACCTAACAAGTCTACTATAAAATTTTTATGTCCATAGCTAGCACCAATTACCCACAAATATTCCTACAAGTATTAACCTACCTGATATTAGTACTCTAGCTTTGAATTTATCACCGAATGCTCGTCACTGCTAATTGTAATCCAACTGAACTATCCAGTAGATGATATTTTTGTGAACCTAACAAAATTAGTCTCACTATTTTTGGACAACTACGCAATTTACTACGATTTATCGAAGTTCAATTCATAACTAAAATAAATAAACATTTCTTATTTACTGGAATTAAGAAAACCGAATTCTACTCCTAGCCCAACTCGCGTTGGCTCGGCCCACGACTGCGTGACGTGCATCAGTGCAGCGCGGCCCACGCGCGTGTCCCGCGCGTGCCAGCAGGCCACAGCGTGGCCCACGTGGGGGCACGGCCCAGCCGGCCAACGACCCGCGACAGGGGAAGGACCGCGCGCGATGGCAGAATTGCACGAACACCCCCGAACTACTATGAATTCGTAGCGAACTCTAGGACACTATTTCACCAGTCTACGGCTTTACAGCTCCACCCTCCCCTTTCTCATTCTTCCCCGCGACGAAGTCCCCGACAGCCGTGCGCGCGCTGGCGCAGGCACCGAGCGACCACGCCGGCGCCACCCGAGCCTCCTAGGCCTAGCTAAGGGGCCGATGGTTACCTTGAAGACCACGCGTGGCGACTAGGGGTGATACGACGAGCTGAGGCGCAGTCCCGAGTTCCCTCCCCGGCGATGAGCTCGGTCCTGCAATGGCGGATACGTTCCTATGAGCTACAGTGCAAACGAAGCAAACCCAATAGCCAGCGAGCACAAGGTACTACCCACGGAGGTCATGGAGGTGACGGTCTGGCCGGAGAAGGCCCGAGTTGAGCTGTCCACGTGCACACCGATGAGGCGACACGCCCGGTGATGGCACGGCCGTGGCGGTGGTGGCTGGCATGCTATAAAGCTATGGCTGAGGTGCGCGGGGTGATCAGGAGGGTACGGCTAAGCTAAGGGTACACTAAATTGCTACAAGGTGCTCGGAGTGGCTGGCTTACCGTCGGGGGGGGGGGGGGGGGGCGTCTGTCCGGTCTTAAGGACCCGATGGCGCGACATTTAGAAATTAGAGCACAGGACGGTGAGAACTGTAGCGCGGTGGGTGAAGGCTGGAAGACCGGATGCCTAGCGGGGCTGCGGGCGAGACCAATCGAGGTACGGTACTATCACCACAGTGAATTTGAAGAAGCCACCCCGGCAGCCATGGAGACAGCGGAGGCAGGGGAGTCCTGGCGTGGCTTGGCACAGAGCGGCCGTGGTTGCCAATGCAATAAGCCAACACGTACCACGATGGGGGACAGCGGAACATGCCCTAGGCCACTGTCCACGCAGCCTTGGCTACAAGCCAACGAGACTTGGCACGGCGTTGCAGCGGGCAGCGCCAGACAAAGGGGCAATGCGATGTGATGTGGAAGGGATGGTAGAGCAGGCTATCGTCCTCCGCGTGAGCAGCCAAGGAGAGTCAACGGAGCAGTGTCAGGCCTCGGCCATTGGCATCGTGAAGCGCGTGGCCCAGTGCACCTTCGGCCAAAACAGGGCAGACATGGCACGGCAGAGCACGACCGGTGTCCTGGGCGCAGCGCGTCAGTCGACGAGGTGACCCGCACGGCAATGAGGGCAGCAAGCAGCCAAGGCAGCCACACAGGGCTTGCTCGCGTTGCATCCCCAGCGACATGAAGGCGTGGCCTACGCCTCAGTGTGCTGGGTGGGCCAGCCGCAGCGGTAGGCGAGCAGCAGCGATGGACGCGGCCAGCAATGGAGGCAGGCGACCTTGGCGCGTAGCGCAAGGGCCATGCGCGAGCTCAGGCACGGCGGTGGAGGGCAGCTAGCGTGGCAGCGTGAGCGGCTACCGCAGCAGTGCGCGCTGGCAAGCCAGCAGCGTGCCAGGCCAAGCGGTGACCACGCCCAGACCTAAGTCCCATGTCGTGCACACTTTTTAAAGCAGCTAGAAAATTTGTACACGATGCTCCAAAAGCCGAACCAACTATTCGAAGCACAAGAGAGTACATTGGGCTGTCGATCTAAGATATCATACCACTTCCTAAGCCGATCGCTCTACAAATATCACCAAAGATGGCTTCGTCGACCCCTTTGCAAACCTACACGAACGACGTCACTCCGAATGATTTCGCATCGAATCCCCATTTCGACCTACAGGATGTACTAGTTAGTTATCCATGTCCTCGACTGCACATGTTTATCGCCGTTCGCCAAATGTTTTATAACATTTTTGTTTGATGACAATTCGATTAGAATGCTCAGCAACATTATGTGACGCGAAACGTAACCATTGTTTCATGTTTCATATAAATGTTTCAAGGGCCGAACATTGCTTTACAACTCATGTTATACACATATGCACGAAACCATGATGCTCATGCGATGTTTAGCAAAACAGTGCAATGTAACACCGAGGGTGTTACAGTAACAGATCTTAGAAGTAACCCACAGAGTATCAGACTTCTTGTTATGTCATGCCACAGCCAAACTACATAAGGTGACCAAGTACAAGTGGCTGCTTACCTTTGAGTCATAGAACTTGAGGTAGAAGCGTGACTTGGGTACGGACAGCTTTGACTCCAGGATAGAAGCAATGCCAGCACTCAGCTTCTTATTCACATCAGGGTTCAGGCCTCCAATGGAAACCAGCTCACCGTAAGCTGCGGGCTCCTGGGTACCTCCAAATGCCATAGGCACCGAACCCTTGAGAACAACCATCATGTACTGTGGGAGGACAACCATTCCAGTTAGTTCCTCAAGATGATAGTACTAAAGAGAAATGGCTTCATCCAAATATAAGTCAAGAACAGAGAAACAATAAAAGCTAAAGTTCAGTAATTTGAGCCTAGCACCACAGGTCAACAACCACGAACCAAATAATGTCAGTATATGAGAATGAGATTAGCATGGTCAGGTTATGAACACAATGTATTCACTATTTAGAGAGGTCATTTTTGTCCTTGATAGTAGCAAAGCAGCTGCCTAACTAACACTACATGGACTAAACGGCTAACAGAAGATGAAAAGCTGTGACCTCTAGTACAGGGCATAAAAAATTGGATACTAAACTACATAGCAAAGTAGCTGCATGAGTAACACTAACACGAAGTGACCGATCGATATGAACTGTGAGCTGGTTTCCACTAGGGGGTTGCTGGTTGATAGAAATCTGGTCCAGAAAAACTGTGAGCCCAGACTTTCATCAGTTAGTTTGTTGTAAATACATTTGTTAAATTGGAAGACGAATGGTTTGGCATTTCTTGTACTGAGTGACCACAATGGTTAGTATATCAGTCCCACATAGGCACTGGGTGTGCAATCTGATACTTGGAGTTATCTAGTTATTTCCTCAATGCTGAAACTACTAAAATGAAAAAAATACAGTTTAATTATATATGAACTCAATTTAAGAATGTCCACGATATGCAGGAGATTCCAGTCCCAGGGATTCTAGGTTGTGTCATGTGAATGTTAACGAAGTGTTCGAGTGAGAATCAACATCAGGGTGTTAATGCACCTAGAGGATATTCCCCCAAAATAAAAGCCAGGAGGAAAAAAATCCCTGTAGCAGACTTGCAGTATTTACCAAAGAGAAACATTGGGAGATTTACTGATTCACACAATGTCTTCTGCCATGGGTTCCAGTCTTCTATGGTCAGATGCAACTCTGCCACCATCCTGCACAATACAAGATCAATACGAATGTCAGCAGATAATCACATTAGTCGACCAAACAGAAGTGCAAAAGAAAATGAAAATACCTGTACTTTGGTCTCATTTTCACCAAATTCTCTCGGCTTTTATACCTAGAATTCTCCTCCTACAAAAATTGACGAGGGCCACACATCAGGATGAAAAATAAAACCCAAAACGTAATGAGTACAGTCACTCAGAGAGGGAAGGGGCTAGAGAGGGAGGGAGGGAGGGAGAGAGAGACCTCGCTGACTCATCCACAGCCTTGTGATCATCCACTTCCATATCAGAGTCAGGATCATGCCATTCATCTGGATCATCTTGATCTGCTAACACGTGCAAATAGAAGAAAGGAAATTACCACTACTTTTACCTTTTATCCATTGCACAATCTCTGAAGGAGTAATACTTTGTAAGCAGAATGCAAAGAAAACAACTGTTCCTACCTGCTACCTGGTGAACTGAACGATGAAAGAAAAGAAGTAAACTGAGCTAACAGGCAAAATGAACAGATTTCGTAGGACTTGAGCAAAATAGTGAAAATGTAAGAATTGATGTAGTGGAGGTGGGCATAGCTGACGAGCAGTCTAGTGAATCTAGCAAAATGTACGGTGATAATAAAGAGTAAGAATTGACCTTACAAAACCAAACCATTTTTTGAATCACAATTTTCCTTTGCCAGAAGCAGCACTTGTGCACCACTGGATGGCTACTGAGTAACAAGCAGACATATGTACGAAAGAGTTCTCTTTTTGAATTATAGTTATAACAAAGCACAGTCACAACAATAAACAAATGGAGGATAGTGCTCTCATATATGATGGCAAGAAAATAGTTGAATAAATAATTTAAGCATCGGTTAGAAATATGCACAGCTTTGCAACATTTAAAGGCTAGGAGATTTGGCACATTTATCCGAAACCAAAAAGATCTAATGCAAAACCGGCCAACCGCATCTCCAAAATAAAAGCTGGGGCATGCTTAGTGGATTAGTGATTGAGGGACCACCAGCTACCGGAATAAGATGGATTCATGAGCTTCCTGAATCAGTTCAATTGGAATACTAAACCTTCAGGTCATATTTTTCGCAAGATAAGCAACACTCAGTTTGCAGTTGAGTATGTAATAATGCCTTGCAGTTCGCAGAAAATACAAGCACAGGCAAACTGTCTTTGAATGCCACACGAAAAGAACAATGAAATCGAAACCAAAGGAAGGACAAAGACAAGCATGTTCTCATTTTTCTTCTTTTTTTGTTTTTGAACCGGAGATTCATCTGGCTGTACATCAAACATGTCCAAAAAGAATCAGGTTTTGACTTATCACTTCCAATAGAATACCAGGGCAAATTCAACCAACACTAAAGATCATTTGTAAAGTTACATTTCTGATAGCTTAACACTTGTTGCCAATCACTTTATGTAGATAGTTGAAGGCTTGAAGGATAAAACTAACTAAAATAAATTATCAATCATCCAATTTTTGTTCATATTGGCATAAATGATATATGTTCAATTCAGCATGATAAGTCATAACATTCAGACTGATTGAGGCCATGGAGAATAACACTAAGCTTGAAAAATAGCATCAAAGTGTGCTTCAAATAAAAGAATATTCTGTGGCAAAAGCCACTCTTTCAGTCTTTGGTACACGAATAATTCAAATGAACTAAATATCAAACAAAATATGGATGAGAAGAAATCCATAAAAAATGTGGAAACTGGAATGTGTGCACTATCTTCTCATGCCACCTCAGCTGAGAAGCATAGCACATGCATGTATATCACAACATTGAAACACATAGCACGTCAACTGTATCATTCATACACATAGCACATGCATGATATGAAGTGTAATATGCCCTGGTAAGGCCTGAATTCTTTTTTTTAAACCACATGGCATAAAAAACTAGAGAAACATTTCAACCTACAAAATTATGATATGCTAGTCACATCAAATTATAATTTCCAAGATAGGCTTAAGCAAAACAAATATAAATAAATTGGCATGCTATTGTCCTGCTCGAGAGAAGACACCAGAAGCAAGTAGAAAAATACAGAGTAGAGGAATCAATCAGGTACCTACTGTCCTGCTCGAGGGAGGGATGCTGCAGCAAGGAATCAATCGGGTGAGCTGTGACTTCCGGTTCTTCTCCCCGGACTCCTCCTCAGATCTGCAAAATAGCTTAAGTTAGGGTTCGGGTGCTGGCTTTCACACAACAGCAAGGGAAGAGAAGGGGCGTGCATACCTAGTGGGTGCGCTCATCACCGGCGAAGCACAACAGCAAGGGAAGAGAAGGTGGCCGGAGCGGTGGTGTGCTGTCGGAACCAGCCGGCGGCGTACTTTCACGGAGGGGCGGCATGGGGGTGTGGGTGGGGCAGAGGAGCGGCATCCTGTCGAGGGCCGCACCAGCAGCGTCCAGTCGTGGAGGGGAGGCGGGGCGGCGGCAGCAGTGGTGGAGCAGCGATAAAAGAGCAGAGCACCAACTGCGTGAGCTGGTGAACACCTGCAGCAACACAGTAGCCAAGTTGATGTTACAGAGCAATATTGAATATCCAAATTCGTTTTAGAACAAAATGTGACATTCTTCTAGCTTGACTACACGAATAAGGCTTAATGCTTTAAACAAGCACTGAGAATACAAATGGCACAGTGCAGTTTTGGTACATAGGAGAGACATGACATTCAAAGTGTTAATAAGAATCATTCGTTCATATAAACTTCTTTCACAGAGTATAAACTTTATTAGAACATAAATTGAGCGATGACATGTATGGTTATTGAGAGCTATGAAATCTACTAATATTCCTCTTGCTGGTTTCATCTCTTAAACATTTTTGTTTCACGTAAAACATAAGTGTTCATAAAATCAAAAGTTCTAGATAGCACCAGCAGACTAATCATGCTCTTGCAATTTATCTCAAAAGTAGACTGAAGAACACACCTGAGTAGCAATGACAACAGTAAACTGGGAAAAAGAACGATGGATTAGTGTCTATCAAATGAGCTGGAAACTCCTCAACAAACTTGGCTTTAACAACGTCATTAAGCTCTTGTAGGAAAGAACATATAGATTTAGCTCTTGGTTGCCCCAAACATCCTTCATCCACTGCATGCAAATTTAAGGTCCCAGAATATGAGTTCCATCAATTTCGTGGGGATGAATTCAGAAGAACAGGTGGAATCACAAAGCGAAGAAATTACACAGAAAATTGTTCCCCAGATCAGATGCTTCAACTTTGGAGCCATCAACAACAATCACACTTCCTATTCCTCCAAGCACGAGGTTCTTCAACGCTTCTGTTCCAGTAGGACCACAGTTAAGCAAGCATATGCTAGCCTTCTCCAGTGCAGCCTGACCTTGATCACCCCATATCCTGCGCTTTGCAGTTAACACGTAACAGGTGTCTTTCAATATCTGGGCATGCAATCCGATCAAGTAGGCAGTAGAATAATCTGGAAAAATAACAAGCTTGTACCTAACAAACTACAGGTTAAATGACAGAATGGATTTCATTAGTTTTAATAAACAATGTTTGTGTCATGGATTAATAATTCCAATACACCACTACCAGCTCATAAGAATTTGCAACAGAAAACTAGGGTTATTTTGCTGTTGCCTCAACAACTAATGAATAAGACCAGTAGGTAATGCTGAATTGCTGGCTGCAAATAGCTTAATTTCAAAGTAACGCTGAGTCACTGATCATACTGCCATGTGCCATGCAAAACACAACGCAAGACCACAACGCAAGACCAGTCTAAGGGTCAAACCAAGCAGATTAAAACAGGGGCAGACTAGAGCTACTGGTTGTGATGGCAACCAGAAATCACCAACCTAGGCAAAGATAAGTTAATTGACAACACTAATAAACATTTAAGGTTTATTATAGTCAGGTTCTGATATTTGTACTGACCAAAGTGCAGTCTCACATAATTACAAAGGCGGCAACCGATAATTAGTAACTTTATATGGAGTTGTAGCTTAGGCAATAGACGCACCCGTTACCCAGGTCTGCTAATTCAGTTGCTTATCCAGAACCAGTAAAGTAAATCACTGTTAGATTGCATCTTGCCATCAGAATGCCATACACTACCTAAAAAGTTGTAGCAAATTCCTTGTGCATAACAGATGAACCTAACAATAAATAAATCGGTACCCACCAATGTAGGAGCAAGCAAACCCAGCTCTAATGCAAGCCTTCACAGTCGGTACCCACCAACGCGGAACACGACGTCGGGGATCACGGAACGACCGGCGCAACGCACACAAGTCTCGCACGCGCAACCAATGGGAGAAGAGGGGCGAAGAGCGGGGAGGGGCAGGCGATCGAAGCGGCGGCGCGTACCTGGAGGAGCTGGAGTCATTCGAGACCGTCGCCGGTGACGATGTCGACGTCCTCGTAGCCGCGCGGCCGGCAGTCGTGTCACAGTAGGGTTTGGATCCTTGTTCCCGGTCCTGACTGCAGATGTCGGGTCTCGATGGGCGGCGGATTCATAGGGCCCCTTGCTCCTCAGCCCGAAGCACGCTCGAATCAGCCTCCACCGCCTTCGCCTCCACCTCTGCCTCAAATCGAGGCTGCGTCACCGAATCCGCCCCAAATCGAGGCCTCACTGGTGACGAATCCTCCCCAAATCGAGGCCTCACCAACGATGATGGACCTTCACCTCCACGTCGATGGGCCCGCACCAGCATCGACGGCGGAGGAGGTCAGCTGGTGATGCCCAAATAGGTGGGGAGGATGAAGATGCCGCCAGATCTGCAGCCTCCTCGATGGATCCACGTGATGCGCCGGCAAGGGAGCTGGGGAAGGCCACCGGCTTTCGAGGTGGAGGGGAGAGGGCACCACCGGGTGGGATCGAGCCGCCGCCGCCACTCTAATCCAGACAGGAGATGGGGGAAATGAGGGAACGGAGCTCCGCCATAGTCGCGTGGGGTGGGATGGGGCGGATTGGAATCAGGAGGGAGAGACCGGAGAGAGAGTGGAGGAGGAAAAAGCTACAGGTGGCTTGCAGAAGATGAAAGAATAGGCGGCGGCGGCTGTGTTTAGGATTTGGGAGAGGACCTAGAGTTTGTCACGGTAGGTGGGTCCATTTTCTTTAGCGACAGATAGATTGACGGTACACTTGGTTTTAGCGACAGACGGTTCAACGCTGAATATGAATACATATAGCGACAGACACTAAATCGCTAAATGAGGATTTAGCGTCAGATGGTCTCTGAGTTATCTTTAGCGTCAGATCATCTATCGCCAAATATAATTTTTAGCCTCAGATGTCTGACGGTGAAACGGTGTTGTGGTGTAGTGGTGTAGGACAATAAAAACTTGTTCTGAAATTCTTCTATAGATGTGCTGATGACATCTTTATCTTCATCAGGTAGGTCTTCATAAGGTACCATAAGGATGTCACTGTTATTGTGAGTTGTCATGCGATTATGGGGTCCCACTTGGCGTGCCAGAACGTGTGTCGGCACAAAAATGTGTCGATGCGGCTGGCACACAGCAAGCAGGAAAGATCAACTTGATGGAGTAAGGCTGGAGATCCGCTTGGCTTCAACGCAGGGCTAGCTGATCCTGCGAATTCCCGAAGGCATGCCAATCAATTTGACCTGCAATTGACAAGGAGTGAAAGTTTATCAGTAATTTAAGGTGGAACATGCCGGGTTTTCTCAGACGGTTCCAAGTGTGCCACTTCAGGAGCAGCCAGACAGAGAAATCGACTAAACAGCCAATACACGAAGAAATCGGCTATTAAGGACCGTAAAGCTCATGGGTTGCGATTGATTTTATGATGACAAGTACAATGCATGCAGACATAAGTAAAATCATCAGCTAGGTGGATATTACCGATGTAAAGCATTGAGCCGATGAATCTAATGAGAAAGGATAAAACATACGAACAAATCGATTGTCTAGTACAAATGGATCTACAAACGCTTTGGATCAATGGCAGCTATGATGATAATTGTAACAGAACCGACCAAATCATAAGAACGTAAGTACAAAAACAATCACCGAAGCGATCAAATTCCTGTACTTAAGCTCCCATAATCCCAGTAGTCCGGAAATCACAAAGGATTTCAACCAACTCTCGACATACAAACCAAGATCGTAGTGATTCAACACAACATATCATTCGTTACAACATTTCACAAGTAGCATTCGGATTACATCCATCAGAGTTCAAATAAATATTACAAACCAAGTTTGAATTTGCGGAAGCAACATAGTTTAGTACATAACTTCATAGTTTCAAATACATTGCCAAATCTGAGTCATGTCCCACAAAAGCATCATCAGGTACGAGAACTAGGAGAGACCGCGCCCAACGGTCTAGTCTTCATCCCCCGCTGGGAGAAGGCAGTACTTGCAGCAACCAAAGTAGAAATGGTCATCTGCAATAGGTGGGAGATAAACCCTGAGTACGAGAAGGTACTCAGCTAGACTTACCCGTCAAAACCAGAAATAAAAGACACCAAGGGTCATGCAAGGCTTATGAGGTGGGCGAGCTTGACACAGTTGCATAAAAGAGCTTATGATTATACTAACCAAATTAAACTTAGCATGAAGCTTATCATCATTTACCTGTCCACTAGATTAGCACATGTACAAGAGCACTCACTTATTACAAGCAATCAATATTAACCATAGCAGGTATAATAAGGCTGTCATCATTATATCATCATTTCCGAACCATTAGGTTATTTAGTGTATCTACTTTGGATATAAGCCCGTCAAGTTCTCACTAACCAGGAGAGACGACAACTCGAATCAAATTATAACTCAGTTGAGGGGGTATTCCTAACTCTCACCCTGGCATACTTTGTAAGGGTAGCCGTGGGTCACCTTTGGGACAACTCAGGAACCAAATTCGCGGGTTTGATCAGCGCCAGCACTCTCAGGGATTACCCTTCTGCCAGGACAATCAGGACTTTTAAATCACCTGCCCTTGGACTCACGCCTACGGCTCCCTTCCGAGGCGCACTTTATACTTATCGACTCTCGGCCTGAGGTGAGCTACTCGGCTTCGTGGTCGGTCTCTAGACCCAGCCAACTAAGAGAGAGGCATGCGTTCAACATGAACAGGAAAGGCTCCAAGATTCAGTCCTTAAGCGACACAGACAGAGTCACTGCAAACCGGCAAGCCTCCATCCGGTCTTCATTTCAAATTAAGACTGGTTCTTTTCCACGATAGCAAATATAGCCAACCGTGCCATATGTATGTCCCTATATCTCGTAGGTGACAGGAAATCACCTGTCTTCTACCGTGTTTAAGCAGGGCTAAGCACTACACAAGCCTGAGCTATATAGGATTCAGGGTATCAATATCTGGACAAGGATTGGATAATCAATGCAGCAAGTGTTTGCATCCAACACCAAAACTTAATGCAACAATATATATATGTAATAATAATACTTTAACTGCATTTCGAAAATTAGGAGGCTTAATATGCTCCGGGGCTCGCCTTTCACAAAGTTGCACAGACAGTGATCCGGGCACTCAATGGCGACCTCGTCTGGCACTTCTCTTGAAGGCTGCACCTCCTGAACCTCCGGCGTTGGTTGCTGCTGCTCGCTCGGTTCCTCGAATTCTAGCAGTGTCACACCGTCCGGTACACCTATTGCATGCCAATGCACAAGATAAATATCATGGATGCATAAGGAATGACATGATGCTCATGATGAATGAATCACAGTAAGTGTTTAACGAAAGCATCACTGGACACTCGTTTACCGATTAAGAATAGCTCTATTCAAATCACTTTAAAACTTGTATCTATCTTAACTTGAAGAACAAGATCAACTTACCTAACTTGCATAATCTAAGATAAAGATGTTCATCTTCAGTTAAGGGCCTAACACCTAGGAACATTACCACAAACTTAGAAATAGTAACGGCATAGTTAAAACAACAGTTAAAGTTTCATATGCACACGGGTAGTTCCTTAATTCAATCATAACCAGAGTTCTATAAATTCAAATGACTTGCAAGAGGACATTCTGAAAAGCTTATGAAATTCTCTACAAATCATTTGTAAACATCAAAGCATGATCCTTATGTTAACCAAATCGAATTCCAGTAAACCTAGAATCTGTCCAGAAATGATAGGGTTACTAACTTAATTATTTAATGATGACGCAAAAGCATAATTGGACCAAACCAAGTTAACCAACTTGTTGCACATACCAGAGGAACACTAGAAAGTATAGTGCCAACTTCTAAATAAATTATTTAATATCCTTTTCTAATTTATTTAGTTAATTAGGTGATTAAAGCAATATATAGTAAAACTATTCCAAAAAATCTACAAAAATTACAGTAGCTATCTCATGCTTCACATAGACTACCATAAAAATTTCAAAGCCATTAGGCAAGCAGAACTTGCTGTACCCAAAATAACAGGTGGCATGTCTATTTCTAGCATAATTAGGAAACCCTAATGAAAAGTGTCAAGCAATAGATTTCACATTTTTCCTAGCATCATTCTAGCATAAGAATAGCACTCACCAAATTTTACCCTTACTGGATCTATAGAAAAATTATGAAAATTCACACAAGATCCATCCATGCAAACAAGAGAATTTTCTATCTCCTACATACAGTGTCCAAAATATATGAAACTTTAACTACAAGCTATTCATGATATGAGCAGTACACCATAAAAATTTCATGCCATTTGAAGCTACATAGAAAAAGATATAATCACCCCTATTTCCTTCATGATTAAAAGAGATAATTAGCAACTCCATTTTTCATAACAGAACGTGGCATGGATTATATTTTTAATAGAAACTAGACATTATCATGAACTCAACAAAATTGGAACCACATCATTTGGATATACCATCTAGGAGATACATATTTTTGAATATATACACAAATCAGTGAAAAGAATAAAACAAAACACAAATAAGAAAACCTATCTCAGCTACTGGGCCGGCCCGAAAGAATGGCGGCCCACAATGCGCATGCGTACGCAGGCGCTGGCGTGGCCTAGACACGGCGTAGCCCAGGCTGGCTCCCGCCTTGGCATCAGCGGCTGACAAACAGGACCTGCGCGATAGCGAGACAGACAGGGGAGGAGAAGGAGACGATGGCACAACTCATCGCCGGTGGCCTCCTCAGCGAGTCCAGCGGTACTTCGGTGCTCGCCTCATCAATGCGCATCAAGCGGTGCCATCAATTTTGGCTATCACCGCAGCAAGCGGGGGGTGGTGACGGCCATGGCGGTGCTCGACCACGGCTCGGCTGGCTCCGGCGAGACGACGGCGTCGCAGCCCCAAATGGTGACCCTACGAGCTTCAGCAGCGCTCACAGTAGCTAGTGCAAGGGATAGAAGGGACGGTAAGGCTGTGGTGGCGGTGGGCCATGGGGAGCGCCAGCTCCGGCGAGGTCCCGGCATGGCGGCGGTGGAAGAATTGATGAATACACGCTTACCAAGACTCAATTGACTCGATTGAACGGTGGAGGTGGTAGAGGGGATCACGGCGAGGCTCTAGGCGAACTGGGCAACGTGTTTTTGCAAAGGTGCATGAGCTAGGTGATGGCGAAGCTTGGCCAGCAATGGAGGGCGGCTGCGGCTCGGCGCTGCGCGCGGTGAAGGCGAAGGAGAAGCAATTGGAGCAGGCGAGTGCGTCGGCCAGGCGCTGGCCTTCTTCTGGAGCGCGGACACATGACATGGTGGTGTCGGTAGAGCATGCATGCCACACGGTGAGCAGCTCCTGCGGTGGTCGGCCACGGCGACTCTGATGATTTTCTAAAATTTTGATTCAGAGTTCAATGACTATGACTGACAGCGTGACTTCAATGTGTCGACATGGCTAAACGATTGACCCATTGCAAAAACTGTGTACATGAAAAATGTAGGCCTACCATCCATCTACAACTTATTTTCAAGGACCATCATCTAAATTGCCATGGATCAGAAGTTACATCAAGCCAAAGATGGCTCAATCAAACTGAAAATGGATTATGACTTAGTAATTTTTCCAAGTGTGAAATCAGCATGGAATTCTGACTTGTGGGCCATGTTTGAGCATGTTCTAGCCATTTTCATGAGATGATCATAAAACAACTTTTGTTCCTTGATAAATTAGCTACAACTTTGGTAAAGAGTGCACAGCCATGCAAGGTCTCTAAGTTGGTCTTTTGAATCAATCAAACAGTGGCACTCCAAGGGTCAATTCAAGTCAAACCTCCACTTGAGGGCATTTTTGTCATTTTGATCTATATGAACAATGTCCCAACAATTACCCTAAGTGTAGTTAAGGTGTATTAGACCATAATCAACCACTTTACACAAATGCTATACCCATTTCAAATGATCACATGTGATGAAGCAACAAAACAAGCAATTCACCCAAATGTTGCAATTCAATGTTTCACATGTTTCATGACTTTGTTGTTATTTTATACTTGTCATATTACTACCATGTTGCCATGTTTCAAGGTATAAGAAACTCATGTTGCATTCACATGTTGCACTACTACCATTCATAAGCAACCAAGTATGAAACAATCAGAATTTGTGAATGTTGCATATGTATGTTTCAGTGACAATGGCATGATGACATAGATGATGCATATGTTTATGAAATGAAATGCAATTATGTGGAAGCCAAACACCTAGGGTGTTACAGCCCTCCCCCCTTAGAAAAATCTCGTCCTGAGATTTGGAAAGCGTACCATTTAGTATAGAAAGTTGGATGATTTTCCTTTAAATAATCTTCTCGCTCCCATGTTGCATCCCGTTCACTATGATTACTCCAAACTACCTTGTATAACTTAACTACTCACGTACGAGTCACTCTTTCTTGAGTATCTAGAACTTGCACAGGCTTCTCCTCATAAGAAAGATCAAATTTCAAGTTGACTTTCCTTGTTGCTATTCTTTCCTTGGGAATACGGAGACACTTCTTCAGCTGGGACACATGGAATACCGGAAATATAGCTCCCATCTCACGTGGTAGATCGAGCTTATATGCTACTCTTCCAGTTTTCTCAATAATACGGTAAGGTCCAACATATCGAGGCTCAAGCTTCCTTTTGATTCCAAAACGCTTTACTCCTTTCATAGGGGATACTTTTAGATAAACATGGTCACCTACTTCAAACTCAATAGGTTTTCTTCTCTTATCAGCATAACACTTTTGTCTAGCCTGAGCGGCAGTCATATTCTTCTGTATAGTTCAGACTTGCTCTTCGGCTTCTTTTACAAAATCAATACCATAGAATCTTCTTTCTCCGGGTTCCACCTAGTTCAAAGGAGTTCTACACTTGCGGCCATAAAGAGCTTCAAAAGGAGCTATTTTGATACTCTCTTGATAACTGTTGTTATAAGAGAATTCAGCGAGAGGCAACCATTCCTCCCAAGAGCCTTTGCAAGAGATAAGACAAGCTCTAAGCATGTCTTCAAGAATTTGATTAACACGCTCAGTCTATCCTGATGTTTGTGGATGATAGGCAGAACTGTGGATTAGTTGAGTGCCAAGATTCTGATGTAAGCACTCCCAAAAGCGAGCTGTGAATTGCGGTCCTCTATCTGAAATAATGGATTTGGGTACACCATGGAGACGTACCACTTGTTGAAAATAAATCTTAGCATAATTGTGAGGGTGATAGGTAGACTTGACCGGAATAAAGTGAGCGGATTTAGTTAGACGATCTACGATAACCCAGATGGAATCACAACCCTTTTTGGTAGTGGGTAATCCAACAATGAAATACATGACAATTTCTTCCCACTTCCAGCCAGGAATAGAGAGTGGCTACAATAATCCAGGCCTCATGTGAATAGCCTTGACTCTGCAACAGTTATCGCACCTTGCCACGTAGGCTGTGATTTCTTTCTTCATCTTGGTCCACCAATAATACAACTTGAGATCTTGATACATTTTACTGCTACTAGGATGGATGGACAATCTAGAAGAATGGGCTTCAACCATAATTTGATTTCTAAGTTCTTTGTCTTTGGGTACTACAAGCCTATCATTAAACCAGAGAATTCCTTTGTCATCGACCCTAAAGTGCTTGGTCTCCTGATCTTTCATCTTCCGCTTGATATGAAACACACCTACATCAGTCTTCTGGAGTTCGATAATTCGACTTCTAAGAGAGCAATCCACAGTGATATTGTGGAGTACTACAGGATGAAGGAGGTGTGCCAGATGAAAGTCTTCACTAACTAAGGAATTGCAATGGGCCTTTCTGCTTAAGGCATCAGCAACCATATTTGCCTTACCAAGATGGTAATGCAGTTGAAGGTTGTAGTCTTTGATTAATTCTAACCATCGTCGTTGACGCACGTTCAACTCAGGTTGAGTAAAGATGTACTTGAGACTTTTATGGTTAGTATAGATGTTGCACACATTACCCAGCAAGTATGTCTCCAAATCTTCAGGGCATGAACAACCGTGGCTAGCTCTAAGTCATGGGTAGGATAATTGATTTCATGCTTTCGAAGCTGGCGCGAAGCATAAGCAATGACCCGGCCCTCCTGCATAAGAACACACCCCAAACCGGTGCCACATGCATCACAGTAGACATCAAAAGACTTCTTGATGTCAAGTTGTGCCAATACAGGAGCAGAGGTTAGTAAGGTTCGCAAAGTGTGAAAAGCCTCTTCACACTTCGGAGTCCACACAAACTTCTCATCTTTTTGAAGCAGTCGAGTCATGGGCTTGGCGATTTTAGAGAAATCTAGGATAAAGCGATGATAGTAGCCAGCCAAACCCAGGAAACTTTGGACTTCTATGACCGTAGTAGGTGCCTTCCACTCAAGGACTTCTTGCACCTTAGTAGGGTCAACCAAAATTCCATCTCTAGATAACACATGACCCAGAAAAGGTATCTTGTTCAACCAGAATTCGCACTTGCTGAACTTAGCATAAAGCTGGTTGTCACGTAACCGAGTTAAAACAATTCTCAGATGTTCAGCATGCTCTTCTTCATTATGAGAATATACAAGGATATCATCAATGAACACAACGACAAACTTGTCCAATTCTGGCATGAATACTGAATTCATCAGGTACATAAAGTGTGCTAGAGCATTTGTTAACCCAAAGGACATGACGAGGTATTCGAACAAGCCATAACGAGTAGAGAAAGCTGTCTTAGGTATATCTTCCGGACGAATTTTGATCTGATGGTAGCCAGACCTCAAATTGATCTTGGAGAATACCTTAGCTTTGGAGAGCTGATCAAACAGAATATCGATGCGAGGAAGAGGGTATTTGTTCTTGATGGTAACAGCATTAAGGGGGCGATAATCCACGCACATGCACAGAGACTCGTCCTTCTTCTTCACAAAGATAGCTGGACAACCCCAAGGAGAAGAACTAGGCCGAATCAAACCTTTCTTTAATAGCTCATTTAACTGACTCTTCAGCTCAGCCAACTCATTGGACAGCATTCTATAGGGCCTTCGAGAAATAGGAGCCGTACCTAGAATGAGTTCTATCTTGAATTCTACATCACGGTCCGGAGGCAATCTAGGCAAGTCATCAGGAAAGACATCTGGAAACTCATAGACAACCGGTATAACCTCAATGGCTTTGGCTAGGGTAGCATTGGCTGTATTGTGGATAGAGATATCATGAGGTAACTGCACTAGAAAACCCTTCTTATCCACAGGATCCCTCAATATTACCACACGGGTTGATGTATCGATCAACACTCCATTTCCGCTCATCCACTTCATTCCTAGGATTACATCGATTCCTACCCCCGGTAGAACTACAAGATCCGTAAGGAACTCTCGATCCACAATCTCAATCTTTACATCTTTAACTACTTGGTTAGTTAGGATATTATTTTCAGCAGCACTAATACAATAACCACCCTTGACAATTGTAATCACATTCATCTTATGCTTAGATGCAAAAGTAGAACTCACAAAGGAATGCGAAGCACCCGAATCAAAGAGCACAACTGCAGGGTGATCATTAACAAGGAACTTACTAGTGGTGACCACTTCACCAGCAGGAATTTCCTCCATAGTAGTGTAGTGAACACGCCCTTGACGGACATTTCCCTAAGCATTCTGCTTGGAAGGATAGGGACACTTATTAGCCCAGTGACCAGGCTAGTTATAGTTCTAGCACGGCCTGTTAGCTGGTGGGACATTGGAGCTGCCCTGCCCAGAGGTATTCTTTGGCAAGGAAATTGTGTACCCCTTGCAGAAACCAGTTTTAGCTTGATTCTTCTTCTGAGGTGGGCGGTACCGGACATTAGCATTGGGTGGACGATACTGGGTCTTGGATACCACTGGTGCTTTAGACTGAGAAGCACCTGCCTCAAAGTTTCTTTTACGGGTCTTGGAAGCAGCATATATCTTATCATTATTCTCCTGAGTCAGGGTGTCACTGATAAACTCATTGAAGGTGACACACTTGCAGTTGTCCATAGACTTCATCAGTTTAGGGGAAAGCCCCCCTCTTAAAGCTAGCTATTTTCTTAGCATCAGTATCCACGAACTCAGGAGCATACCTTGCCAGGTTGTTGAATGCCTAGAGGTATTCATTAAGATTCTTGTTGCCTTGGGTTAGCTTCATAAACTCGGTATGCTTAATGGCCATGAGACCAGGAGGGATAAAATATCCCCTGAAAGCTGCCTAGAACTGGTCCCAAACTATCTCAACTTTTGCAGGGAAGGTGGTCCTGTGATGGGTCCACCAGATGCCTGTAGGGCCTTGGAGCTGGTGTCCTGCATACGAGGCCTTCATACCTTCTGTCAAACGGAGCAATCCAAACCTTTGCTCTATCGTGTTCAACCATTCATCAGCTTGTAATGGTTCTTCTGCCTCATGAAAGATAGGAGGCTTTGTGTCCATGAAGTCCTTAAAGCTGCTGTACTGGTTTGGCTCGGGTCCCTGGTGGACATGTCAATCATCGCGGTTAGCCATATGGCGCATAGCCTCAGCTAGCATGTGCTAACTTTCAACAACTGTCTACATTAGCTCAGCTAGTGTGGGTGGTGGAGGAGGTGGTTGTTCCTCATCTCCCATGCTACGACCGCGACGAAGGTTATAAGCCATCTACAAAATGTATAGCCAATGAGCACTGACGATGTGGAAATTTTTGTAGATGAATTGTATAATTATGCCAAACTGACTCCAATGGAGAAAATGAATTTATACTATCAACAGAGGCACAATCATCCATCACAATCACACAACTCATCAAGCGCATCAATTGACACATTAATGCAATGAACTTAACCAGTAATGAGATCGATAGACTGCACAGACAGAAATTGTCAAAGGCTCACATACATGGAGCATAACACGATGGATAGGTTACATCCAAGCCATAGAGGTTCCCACTGACATCAAAGATAACTTAAGGTTTGATATTACATCCTAATGATTAACTTATTACAAAGCTACTCGTTCAAGCATGAGGATCAACAAAAGACTAGCTCTAGCGCATTAGCTAAGTAGTAAGCTAAACTATGCATCGTCCTCGAAGTCAGTGTCGAAGATCTCTCCTCCATCTTCATCACTAGCAGGCTCTAACTCCTCATCTTCCTCCTCATCAGGTGGAACGTCCTCAGGTCCATTGACCTCAATGCCATCATCACCTTCAGCCATGATGACACCAGAGCCCATCTCATCCTCATCATCAGGTGGCAGGAGGGGGTGAAGTTTATTGTGTAACAGGTGAACCTCCTCATGGAGATGGTCATTGTACTCTTTGGCAACTGCCAACTGCTGCTCTAGCTCCACCTGTCGTGCTCTCAACACATTCTCTTCATGCCAGGCTTCATTCCATTGGTTCAGCACGTGAATCAACATACGTTCGTAGTTGCAGTGAGCAACTATCAACCTCTGAACCTCCAGGGTCTCTTGATCCCATTCCTGTGTTACTTGCTCCGAACGGTGCTGAGCCGCATTCCTCTCAGCAGTCACCCGGGCCAGCTCTGCCCTCAGCCTTTCTGCCTCAGTTGGCTCTGGACGGGGCTCACGAGGAGCTAACTAGTGACGAGGCGCCCTGCCTCTAGTGGACTTGCAAGCAGTGAATTTCGTGCGCGCCATCTGTAGCAAAAAGTTGCAACATAAGGGGAGAATCATTTAAGGGATACAAAATTTAATTAGTCGGGACAATCATATTTTAAAGGAGGGAGTAATGCAAGAAATGCCATGTATGCTTGAACATGATGCATGCACGATCCGTACATCCTCACAAACCTAGAAAAATTTAAAGGCTAGCGAAATATACGGTGGCATACATACGTTCTCTCATATACGGTAGCTAGTCGATCTACAACAATACGTTGTTAGTGTACCTGTAGAAAATTTCATTTCAGCCCAATAATTTCCCAAAAAGGCATGTAAACTAAATACTTTCATACATACATCCCGCGATGCATATACTCTAGTATCACAGCTACCCGTCAGAGATACCCACATTTAAGTACTCTCATAGATACATGATTGAACATGTAAGTATGCGAGCAACCACAACTACTCTCTCCTAGACCGACGGTTGGACGGTCATGCTCTCACAACTCCCACTTACCAGAGCATAGAGGTATTTTGATCCATACATTACCACCCAAGCGGATGGCATCCATACAATAGCATGCCGTATGGACGATGAAATAGAAACAAGCAGGAACCCCCAAGTTAGTACTTTAATAAGCCACCTAAGAGTCCTTATTTGGGCATAAGGGATATGACCACTGGCAATACTTAGTATTTAATTTAGGATTTTCACAAATACTTTTGTTTTAAATACACAAATGACATGTTTAGTGTCGAATCTTGCTCTGATGCCAGCTGTAACAGAACTGACCAAATCATAAGAACGTAAGTACAAAAACAATCACCAAAGCGATCAAATTCCTGTACTTAAGCTCCCATAATCCTGGTAGTCCAGAAATCATGAAGGATTTCAACCAACTCTCGACATACAAACTAAGACCGTAGTGGTTCAACACAACATATCATTCATTACAACATTTCACAAGTAGCATTCGGATTACATCCATCAGAGTTCAAATAAATATTACAAACCAAGTTTGAATTTGCGGAAGCAACATAGTTTAGTACATAACTTCATAGTTTCAAATACATTGCCAGATCTGAGTCATGTCCCACAAAAGCATCATCAGGTATGAGAACTAGGAGAGACCGCGCCCAACGGTCTAGTCTTCATCCCCCGCTGGGAGATGGCAGTACTTGCAGCAACCAAAGTAGAACTGGTCATCTGCAACAGGTGGGAGATAAACCCTGAGTACGAGAAGGTACTCATCTAGACTTACCCGTTAAAACCAGAAATAAAAGACACCAAGGGTCATGCAAGGCTTATGAGGTGGGCGAGCTTGACATAGTTGCATAAAAAGAGCTTATGATTATACTAACCAATTTAAACTTAGCATCAAGCTTATCATCATTTACCTGTCCACTAGATTAGCACCTATACTAGAGCACTCACTTATTAGAAGCAATCAATATTAACCATAGCAGGTATAATAAGGTTGTCATCATTATATCATTATTTCCGAACCATTAGGTTATTTATTGTATCTACTTTGGAGATAAGCCCATCAAGTTCTCACTAACCGGGAGAGACGGCGACTCGAATCGAATTACAACTTAGCTGAGGGGGTATTCCTAACTCTCACCCTGGCATACTTTGCAAGGGTAGCTGTGGGTCACCTTTGGGACAACTCAGGAACCAAATTCGCGGGTTCGATCAGCACCAGCACTCTCAGGGATTACCCTTCTGCCAGGACGATTAGGACTTTTAAATCACCTACCCTTGGACTCACACCTACGGCTCCCTTCCGAGGCGCACTTTATACTTATCAACTCCCGGCCTGAGGTGAGCTACTTGGCTTCGTGGTCGGTCTCCAGACCCAGCCAACTAAGAGAGAGGCATGTGTTCAACATGAACAGGAAAGGCTCCAAGATTCAGTCCTTAAGCGACACAGACGGAGTCACTGCAAACCGGCAAGCCTTCGTCCGGTCTTCATTTCAAATTAAGACTGGTTCTTTTCTACGATAGCAAATATAGCCAACCGTGCCATATGTATGTCCCTATATCTCGTAGGTGACAGGAAATCATCTGACTTCTACCATGATTAAGCAAGGCTAAGCACTACATGAGCCCGAGCTATATAGGATTCAGGGTATCAATATCTGGACCAGGATTGGATAATCAATGCAGCAAGTGTTTGCATCCAACACCTAAACTTAATGCAACAATATATATATGTAACAATAATACTTTAACTGCATTTCGGAAATTAGGAGGCTTAATATGCTCTGGGGCTTGCCGTTCACAAAGTTGCATGGACGGTGATCCGGGCACTCAACGGTGACCTCGTCTGGCACTTCTCCTAAAGGCTGCACCTCCTGAACCTCCGGCGTTGGCTGCTGCTGCTCGCTCGGTTCCTTGAATTCCAGTAGTGTCACACCCTCCGATACACCTATTGCATGCCGATGCACAAGATAAATATCATGGGTGCACAAGGAATGACATGATGCTCATGATGAACGAATCACAGTAAGTGTTTAACGAAAGCATCACTGGACACTCGTTTACCGATTAAGAATAGCTCTATTCAAATCACTTTAAAACATGTATCTATCTTAACTTGAAGAACAAGATCAACTTACCTAACTTGCATAACCTAAGATAAAGATGCTCATCTTCAGTTAAAGGCCTAACACCTAGGAACATTACCACAAACTTAGAAATAGTAACGGCATATTTAAAACAATAGTTAAAGTTTTATATGCACACGGATAGTTCCTTAATTCAATCATAACCAGAGTTCTATAAATTCAAATGACTTGCAAGAGGACATTCTGGAAAGCTTATGAAAATCTCTACAAATCATTTGTAAACATCAAAGCATGATCCTTACGTTAACCAAATCGAATTCCAGTAAACCTAGAATCTGTCCAGAAATGACAGGGTTACTAACTTAATTATTTAATGATGATGCAAAAGCATAATTGGACCAAACCAAGTTTACCAACTTGTTGCACATACTAGAGGAACACTAGAAAGTATAGTGCCAACTTCTAAATAAATTATTTAATATCCTTTTCTAATTTATTTAGTTAATTAGGTGATTAAAGCAATATATAGTAAAATTGTTCCAAAAAATCTACAAAAATTACAGTAGCTATCTCATGCTTCACATAGTCTACCATAAAAATTTCAAAGCCATTGGGCAAGCAAAACTTGTTGTACCCAAAATAACAGGTGGCATGTCTATTTCTAGCATAATTAGGAAACCCTAATGAAAAGTATCAAGCAAAAGATTTCACATTTTTCCTAGCATCATTCTAGCATAAGAATAGCACTCACCAAATTTTACCCTTACTGGATCTATAGAAAAATTATGAAAATTCACACAAGATCCATCCATGCAAAAAAGAGAATTTTCTATCTCCTACATACAGTGTCCAAAATATATGAAAATTTAACTACAAGCTATTCATGATATGAGCAGTACACCATAAAAATTTCATGCCATTTGGAGCTACATAGAAAAAGATATAATCACCCCTATTTCCTTCATGATTAAAAGAGATAATTAGCAACTCCATTTTTCATAACAGAACATGGCATGGATTATATTTTTAATAGAAACTAGACATTATCATGAACTCAACAAAATTGGAACCACATCATTGGGATCTACCATCTAGGAGATACATTTTTTGAATATATACACAAATCAGTGAAAAGAATAAAACAAAACACAAATAAGAAAACCTATCTCAGCTACTGGGCCGGCTCGAAAGAATGGCGGCCCACAACGCGCGTGCGTACGCAGGCACTGGCGTGGCCCAGACACGGCGCAGCCCAGGCTAGCTCCCGCCTTGGCATCAACGGCTGACAAACGGGACCCACGCGACAGCGAGACAGACAGGGGAGGAGAAGGAGACGACGGCGCAACTCGTCGCCGGTGGCCTCTCCGGTGAGTCCAGCGGTACTTCAGTGCTCGCCTCATCAATGCGCATCAAGCGGTGCCATCAATTTTGGCTATCACCGCAGCAAGAGGGGTGGTGACAGCCATGGCGACGCTCGGCCACGGCTCGGCCGGCTCCGGCGAGACGACGGCGTCGCAGCCCTAAATGGTGACCCTACGAGCTTCAGCAGCGCTCATAGTAGCTAGTGCAAGGGATAGAAGGGACGGTAAGGCTGCGGTGGCAGTGGGCCACGTGGAGCGCTAGCTCCGGCGAGGTCCCACCATGGCGGCGGTGGAAGAATTGATGAATACACGCTTACCAAGACTCGATTGAATGGTGGAGGTGGTAGAGGGGATCACAGCAAGGCTCTAGGCGAACTGGGCAACGCGTTTTTACAAAGGCGCATGAGCTAGGCGGTGGCGAAGCTCGACCGGCAATGGAGGGTGGCTGCGACTCGGCGCTACGCGCGGTGAAGGCAAAGGAGAAGCAATTGGAGCAGGCGAGTGCGTCAGGCAGGCGCTGGCCTTCTTCTGGAGCGCGGACATGCGACGTGGTGGCATCGGCAGAGCATGCATGCCACGCGGCAAGCAGCTCCTGCGGCGGTTGGCCGCGGCGACTCTGACGATTTTCTAAAATTTCGATTCAGAGTTCGATGACTATGACTGACAGCATGACTTCAACGTGTCGACACGGCTAAACGATTGACCCATTGCAAAAACTGTGTACATGAAAAATGTAGGCCTACCATCCATCTACAACTTCTTTTCAAGGACCATCATCTAAATCGCCATGGATCAGAAGTTACATCAAGCCAAAGATGGCTCAATCAAACTGAAAATGGATTATGACTTAGTAATTTTTCCAAGTGTGAAATCAGCATGGAATTCTGACTTGTGGGCCATGTTTGAGCATGTTCTAGCCATTTTCATGAGATGATCATAAAACAACTTTTGTTCCTTGATAAATTAGCTACAACTTTGGTAAAGAGTGCACAGCCATGCAAGGTCTCTAAGTTGGTCTTTTGAATCAATCAAACAGTGGCACTCCAAGGGTCAATTCAAGTCAAACCTCCACTTGAGGGCATTTTTGTCATTTTGATCTATATGAACAATGTCCCAACAATTACCCTAAGTGTAGTTAAGGTGTATTAGACCATAATCAACCACTTTACACAAATGCTATACCCATTTCAAATGATCACATGTGATGAAGCAACAAAACAAGCAATTCACCCAAATGTTGCAATTCAATGTTTCACATGTTTCATGACTTTGTTGTTATTTTATACTTGTCATATTACTACCATGTTGCCATGTTTCAAGGTATAAGAAACTCATGTTGCATTCACATGTTGCACTACTACCATTCATAAGCAACCAAGTATGAAACATTCAGAATTTGTGAATGTTGCATATGTATGTTTCAGTGACAATGGCATGATGACATAGATGATGCATATGTTTATGAAATGAAATGCAATTATGTGGAAGCCAAACACCTAGGGTGTTATAATAATAACAAACTAAACCGAAGAATCCATAAAACCGTCTATACGTTGACATGTTTTCTAAAAGACATGCTATACGTGTGAAAGCACAAACAAATTTGCTGAAATAGCCGAATCAGGTAGAAAAGGAGATTACAACATGTGAACAATCGACTATTTCACATGGACAGACCTATAAACTCATCAGACCTAACCCATTATCTTTAACAATGGGGTTCGACCAGATCAATGGCAGCCGTGATAAAGACAACAAATCAAACCTTTAAAATAAACAGATCTATTCACATCTAACAGAATCATGGAGACACACTATAGGCGTTAAAGCACGGGCGATCGGCTATTTAGCCAATGCGAGCATAACAAACAGCCAGGGTCATGCCTGGTCGAAAGCAAATCAACCAACTAGCATCCTCTGATCTAAAGTACTAATAGTAGGGGTCGACTGGATCGATACATCCATAATAGCGAGCTATGGACCAGATTCAACTAGCTAGTAAACCTTCTCAAGATCAGACACGCCTTGGCCGCGTACTATGCACGACCAAGATGGAAGTGGAACAGTCAATGAAACATAATCCGTCGTATAGAGTAAGAACCATCGCAATGTAATAAAATAAACGATGGACTAAAAGGATGTGAGGTCGATCTAGATCGATCTCGATCGGGCAGGTTGATATTGCTAAAAACTAATGAAAATAAGAACATCAGCAAGATCGGTAACTTGATGAATCTACCAGAAGGATGCCACCCTTAGGTAGAGTCGATAACTTGACCTTAATCTAATTCGAGCAGTGGAGGTCAAACTTAACCGATGCAGCCGTACTTGAACTAGATAAGAATCGATAACTAGCTAATGCTAGGGCTCGCAGTGGAGGTCGAACTTAACCGATGCAGCCTTATGAACAGAAGTATAAGCCATGATGGTACTTACAGACAAGCCGGAGGTCGACCAGACCGATGCAGCCATGCTTGTTGAAGAACTTGATGGGATCTACAATACTCCTACTCCTAAGGGTTGACGTGAATCCAAAAAAAGTAATTGATATTGATTGATTCGATGTCCTTTTTACAATAGCCGGGGTCCAATATTTATACCCGGAACCTAAGCATGAATCATACTCAAGTATGACTTATTACAACCTTTGGTATAAAACATTCCTAACTTGAGATAACTTGAACCCTAATCTTTCCCTTTTTATAGAGTCCAACATGTCTTTCTCGACGCCAACCGTTGCTCATCGTCGTTCTTTGCTGACGTCATTCGAAGAGAGCCGATTCTAGTGCTTCATCTGAATCAGCTGATGTCGATCCTTATGCAATCGATTCCTTGATGACACAATCTTGGAAGCTTCGAGTTCCCACGTTATTCTTCCCAATTTTTGGTGTAAACACGGCCTAACCCACGGCATCATGCTCATGCGAGACTAAGTCCAAAATTCATATGTATTTTGTTTATTCTATTTTAAATATGCATGTGATATGTTTGTTGCTAACTTGAGGTTATAATCTTTATGTTATGTGTTTTTGTGTTTTGGCTCACGAGCCAAATGAGCTAGCTCGAGCTCGCTAACAAACCGAGCCGAGCTAGTCTTCTGGCTCGTTTATATAATGAGCCATAATGAGCCGAGCCATAACGAGTCGAGCTAGATCGATATCTAGCCCTAGGCATAAGGTCGCTAGGCTGGAAGGATCGCTTTGCCATGTTTGTGTGAGAGGTCATTTCATGACCTCCCTCTGCTTGATCCTGAGATTTCCCTCGATCGAGCCTTGTCTCGTGGGTCAAGGACCTTCTTGATTTGTGCACGACCAAGCCGTGATCGTGTTTTGTTTGGATTCCACATTGCTTCACAAGGAAGGTGCCATTGCGTGATCCTTAGCCGTATGCCTAGTCGATCTCTCCCATAGGGGTCATTGACGCCTATCGGTTTGTGAGACCCCAGAGCTGGCTTTTGGTCGGTGACTGCCAACCGATCTCTCCCATAGGGGGTCATTGGCCCCTACCGGTTTATGAGAATCTAGAGTTGGTTTAAGGTCAACGACCGTGGACACAGGGAGGAGCTAGTCGGGGCTTGGCCCCGACCTCTAGCGAGGTCATGGGGACCTAACTCCTTTCTTCCTAGGTGTCTTAGTTGACCCTGAGAGGTCATGATGCCTTGTTACATCCAGGTTTGTTTTCACCCCACGCGGGGAGAGACTGTCCACTGTAACCTCATTGGTCGAGCGGTGCTCCTCGTTGAGGTCATTGGTAATTCGAGTGGGACCCGATATCCTCCAACAATCGACGTGAAGTTTGGCTATGCCTCGTCGAGAGACGTCCCATATATCATCAACCATCAAACTCATTGGTCCCCGACCACCTTCTGTAACGACCAAAGGGCAAGATGCCTTCCACCTAGAGGGGTTCAACCCAGGCGACTTCGAAGCCAACGACTTGAACATAGGGAGAGATGGTCAAGAGGTTCCACACCACTAGTAAGAGTCGCTTGAGGCCAATCTCGACCTTCCCCTACCCTTTTAGTGGCCTCGAGCCCATCTAAGGGCCGTCCCAAGGTTAAGTTTCCTAAGTGCGACGCATGGTCGTGGACGTGGTGGGTCGCTCCATGCACGGATTCGGGGGGATGTTGACGGTTGTGAGTGCAAATGTAATATTAAATATTCCACAAGTGCACAGAACATCAGTGTGGCATTTCACCGTGAGTATTCCAGGTATCATTATTTATATTTTACCACAAGGAAACAATAGAATAAAGATTTATTGAGTAACAAAGGAATATCTATCAATCAATATACCAGCATGGCTAGAGCAGGGATGAATGTAATGATAGGAATTAAGCATAATGACATTCAAGGGATAGACCATTAATGATAGATGTAATAACTTGAGTGTATAGTGGGTGAGGTAGATCCCTATGATATTCTTACCACAAGTATATGTACTTAGTGATAGCAAAACATTAACTCCATGTTCATGCAAAAGGGACATTGTAGACACTTATGGTATTGTAGAACCTTATGTCATGTTCTGTAAGAGGCATGAACCTTTTATGTTTGTGAACTTGTTGGCGATGTATGTCATGTTTCCGCCATGTTGTGTTTCAGCTTACATATTCTATATTGAAGGGGCATTTGAAGAAAATTTGACCAAAGTTCAAATCTGTCTTGGCCACAAGCTCAATCACCCTTGCACTTTTGCACCATGGGCACTTGACTAGAGGGAACCCTGTATCCTTCCCTAGTGGTAGTCGGACCAGCGGCACCTCCATTGCAAAGGGGTCCACCCCCTAGAAGCACCTCATGTGCTACACTGAACCACACAAGATTCCCCCCAACCAGAGATTCTACGAAAGTACGAATCAAATACAAACCCTAGGCAAGATCCACAGGCAAACCCACGCGGGAAATGAGTTTGTGCAATGAGGGCGCATTGGCGTAAATTGCATCTGGCGTGGGACACAAGTTCAGCGATGGAGGAAGAGGTCGATGACGGTGGCTGGCGGCTGGGGGCACGGGACAACGATGTGAAGGAGGCCTCCACGCTCCACCGAATGGATTGGGCACGAGAGAGAGACAAGGACCGTGCCGATTAGTGTTGCTGAGGGTAGGGCAGCTTCATCTTTTTGCAAGCCGCCTCCACGCTTGCATCGTGACCTAGCACACCACACATGCAAAAAAGGTTGTTTTTGGCAAACTTGTAAGATTTCTTCTGTATCCGGTGGTAAATTTGTAAGAAATTTTGGGAGGGTGCTATTTGAATGTGTGCCATCCAAGAGACTAGCCAAAAAATATATAAGCCCATGGTGCGCCCCCCTAGCAGCGGTCCCTCATGGGCGCGGTTGTGGCCCCAGGGGGCGGCCCCCCGGCCCTCGTCCCTTGGGGCGGCCCCTTGGGCATGGACTGCGTGACACCTTGGTGGCGGCATGGGTGAGACCAATAGTTATGGTGGTGCCCCACGGTTATCGTCCCACCACACTAGTGCAGCGCCCTCGTCCATGGCAGCTGGCTCTCCTCCACGACAGTGAGCTCGGGGGCACCAAGGGTGGCGGCAGATCTAGTCGGCAGTGGCAACATTCAATGGCAGCATCGTGGTGTCGTGGGCGTAACAAGCAGCAGCATGAATGGCAGCACAAGCAATAGGCGTGGCAGCAACACAAGCATGTTTTTTAAAAATTTTAATCGATTATCACCACTATTTTGCAGACCAGTGGTGACCAACATGATTTTCATTGTCCACTTTCACCGTCGCCTTGCAAAACCTGAAGGACGCTTTTAGCTTAGTGGTAATGGGATTTCAAGAATACTGAAAGGATCATCGGCAGTAACTCATTTATGTTTCTATATTTATTATGCATTCCTTGGTGTGTGTGCGCGCTCGCTTTACATTTTTAGTTCAGCATGCTAGCTTATTGGATATGGTTGGAATATAGGGTGCAAAACTCTTTTTGTGTCAAAGATAGCGATACTTAGAACAACTTAGTGCACATCTAGATAGATCTTGTATAGGTTTTATAAGTGGTTTTGGATCTTAGTAGGGTTTTTTTTATGGTAGGTGGGGCAGGCCCGCGTATGCTACATAGCAACCACACCTATGACTTGGAGAAATTGACTAAAAAACATGCATCATCATTATTTATTGTTTTACTACAAGCTATTTTTTACAGCTTTTATATGCCTAGATATTATTACAAACAGTTCGTTATGGGATCCAAATTAAACATGCATGGACCCTATTATTTACATATTTTAGCAATACATATAAAACTTTATTCACTAGCTTATTACTACGACGCGATCGATCTATATATATAGTCAGGTGACATGGACCCCATTTACTTATATTTTACAGCTAGATATGGGCATAACACAAGGCTACTTTGTACATAAAACACGTAGTTGGTTGCTGATATCGATCCGGCTGGCTTTCCATAGCGTGCGTGATTTATTAGGAGAAGAGTTGCTCTCTCGTCAGCGCGTCATATCTTGCATTGGTACAGGAGCCGTAGTCATCTTCTTCGAGAGCGCTTCCCATCCTTGAAAACATGAAAACAAAATCATTCAAAAGAAGAAGGAAAACCATAACATTTTGGAAGGAAGTTACAAAATTCATCTAGGCTGTTTAATTAATTACATGAAAATATATAGTGTCATTTTGACATCCCTCTCGTCTTGTCCATTAGCTAGCTAGTCTTCTCGCCCCAGGCGTTGGTCTGCCGGCCCGCGGGGAGTATTCGATCAGCTGTTTCCGCATATATGCAGGCGCTCTCTTCTAGCTAGTTTCCAGTGCATAGGACAGGATCCACTGGCATGGACGGTGCCAGAGTGCTGTACGTGGAAGACAAACCCACCACAGCGAGGCGTTCTAGTTTCTGGAGGCATAAACCTTCGATCGGAACCATATGCATGCATGATGAGTGCGCGGCGCTGGGGTCTTTTATGGTCTGTTTAGAACGTAGGAATTTCGAAGGAATCAATTCAATTTCACAGGAAAAACACAGAAACAGGAATTTTTTCCCGCGTTCCAAACAAGCCCTTATATTAGGACCAAACTAGAGTCAGAAACAATGGATCCATCACCAGCTGCTGATTGGCTGCATCTACAGCAAACAAGTCTGGTGGTTGGTGCACCGAGCCACCGATCGATCCGGTCTCTGGGATGGGAAACGATCTCCACACAAGTATCCATGTTGGGCTTGTCGATGGCATGCAAGGGTTTGAGAAAATGTTTCGATCGATTCCTTGGTCCGTCCTTCTCGTCTCTTAATTGGCTTCTTTGGAAAGAAAGAAACAACCACAACCCTGTCCGTGTCTTTCAAAGGAATTCCACTACTGTGCCACCAGCTCCAAGAGGCTTACCGATTACTGGATTGTGGCTGGTTACATTGCGGTTTTCTACGAACCTAGTGAAAATAAATAAAGTTCGACCAGAACGAATCTTGCATTGATAATTTTGTAGTGACCAAGAGAGCAATAACCTTTTGTGAATATCGAGTCAAAGTTGTATATTTGACTCCTCCGTATCAAACAAACTAACCAAGGGAGTACTGCATGTCCGTGTCAAAAGCATGGTCGCTAAGTTTTTTCTTATGGAACAACTTATTATATAATTATGGACAAGGAGGCCTAGCTAGGACCAGGTAGGAGTTGACAAGTTTGTCGAGAGAATATATCTGAGTGGGAGTGGAGATTAGGTACGATGGTCAGGCCCGCGATGGAACTAAACCAGCAACAGGAGACGGGACATATATAGTGCGCTCTTTGCTGCCGGCCGGCCGTCGTTGCCCCGGCCATCGGCGTCGGCCGCGCGCCCTTATTTCCGGTGCAATTGCCACCACAACAATCCACCGATCACTGCCTCCTAGCTAGTGCTCCTTGTCCCCTCTATGATCTGGAGTGACGGCAGGATACATCATGTTCGCTTGGCTTATAAGACATACTTTTTTAGCCAACGAATATTATTTTTCTCTTACAATAAATCAGCCAACAGTTCTTTCAGCTATGGCTTATCAGCCAAGCGAACATGGTACCTCAAACTTTTTATATTTGTTGCTCCTAGCCTCGTACATACATGTAACTAGCAATCATGCATGTGTACGACGACGTGTAAGTGTAATCATGCATGTATGATGTATCTAAAGGTCAGTTAACATTATATTATGTTATTACCCCATTTCCGGTAAATTAATTTGTTTGACCAAATTTATATAAAACTTTATTAAAATATATTTAATATCAAATCAAATTAATATATATCATATTGTATATTTCTACTGAATTTGGTTTGATGTGGTAGGTGTTTATGTATTTTCTATAAACTTGATCAAAACTAGAGAAATGTAACTTAGAACAAAAGTTTACAACGAGCTAATTAAGATATACTCCCTCAAATAACAGTGCATTGCGATTTCTAAAATTTGTACTGAAATATAATGTATCATATGTAGTGTGCATGCTCAGATTGGCAAAGTTTGTCATAAAAAAGGAAACTATAATTTTTTTTGATGAAACAGGAGGGGTAAGAGCCATACTGGAATTTTATTAATTTAAACAACTAGTTTCAACAGTACAATCAGGATACACAGAAGGAAAGAAACAAAATTGCAAGAATTACAAGAGAAACTTTTTAATGGGTTTAAATACGCCATTTGAGTGTTCTCTTGAGTTTTCGAAAAACTTTTGGAATGCATTATATTAAGAACCGAGAGAGTACTCTTTTATTTAAATGTCACGTCTACCCGCAATCAAATGACTGATCACTCGACATGATCCTAGGACAATGCATATATGTAGGCTTTTTTCTGATTTCTTATACGGCATAAGAACACATTATCGTTCCATTGACCTCCAGCTGCCGTGACCCTCACCACCACCACACTACTCCACTATGATTGAGATCCTCTAACCTCCAAGGCTCCAACGTAAATGGAGCAAAGTTACAAATAAAGCTTCGATGTCTCTATCTCTGTCTCTGCTCCATCGAATTCATGGATTCATGGATTCGCGAAGGCATAGACTGGGCTGATCACTACTGTAGTTTAATAAATATAGATGTTTACATATATGTCCGTGCAGTACGCTTATAATCATAAGCAGTTAATAAGCATGTATCTTCTATATCTTATAAAGCTAATCCTCACAATATAGAAGAATTAATTTTATCACACTAATTTCTAACCTCTTAATTGCAAGCTATCCACGTTATCTCTAGTTAATTCAAGTTCAAATTATTTGTAGTCCTGCAGTAGTGTACAGATATCTTCCAGTATCCTATATATATACAACTACCTTCAAAAGGCAGCGCTGACAAATTAACCTGGATTGATGAAGTCATAGAAAGTATCTTGCTATCCACGAGCACGTGAACGTGGCCACGCTAAAAAAAACAACACCATTTCTTCTTCTAATTAAGGAATTCAAGAAAAATACAAGCATATGTGCCAAATCAAGAACCTAACCCTGGTGCACATGTTCCACCAAACAAATAACTTAATCATACCCGACCCCCGTGTTGCTCTCGCAAGGGGCGACATGGGCGGTAGCCCCCGACTTGCCGCCGCCACCGCCACATGCCGTCCTCCCCTTCCCCTCGCCACTTTCGGAGTTGGCCGCTAGGCTCGGCGCCCACGAGGATGGCGGTGGCGAGGCCCTTCTCCTCGCCGCGAGGGTGGCCCCTTGGTCTCCGACTGCTGGCGGTGGTTGCCGGTGGCTGTCTCGGCAGTGACGATACTGCCTCGCAGATGTGACATCGGGAAGCTACGACGAGCTCGGGTTTGTGCGACGACGTCCAGATCCGGTCTCTCTGCGGTTCGGCCCTCCAGATCCAGATTTGGGGGCGCCAGGGCGCTTCCCAGCGACGGCCTCGGCGGTCCATGCGAGGGCACTGTGTGGGCGGAGGCTACGCAAGCAGCTGACGTGAGTTGGCCGGCGCCTCTCTCGCGTGAGTGTCCGGTCCCTTTCCCCGTGACGGCGCAGAGGCGCATGCAGCGGCTTGGCAGCATGAGAGAGCGGCCCCCCGGCGTGGCGTTGCGGCGACGCAGGCCTAGCTCAGGCGTGGTAGGGGCGGCCTGGAGCGAGCCTCTTCCCCTGCAGCTGCCGTGTCATGGGGGTGGATGACGGGTGCTGGGGACGCGGTGGTCTCGACCGGTGCTTGTGCTGGCGCATGGGCGGCGGCTCCGACGTCGGCGATGGCAGCCAACAATGGGTTGGCTTCACCAACAGGGCGGAGCTGACACAACAAGTACACAAGGGCCTTGGCCACCGCCGCGCACAGGGTTGAGGTGCCATGGAGAAAGCTATGTCCAGTGGACCGATGGCGGAGGCGCCTTCGGGCGCTGTATTCTTGCTTGGAAGCGCCAATCGATCGGCCCTCTTCCCTTTGTGTGGCGTGCTCTTCCTGGGTGTAAAACCTTGACCTCCTAGTCAGGCGACGGTGGTGCCAGTGGCGTCATGTTCCTCCTTGGAGGCGTCGTTTTGGAAGCTCGTGCCTATCAATCTGTGACGGCCGCCTCCATCGTGGCGAGAAAGGTGGAGGCCTAGCTGAGGATTCAAGTTTTCGGTGTCCAGTGTGGCGGAAGCAATGACGAGGGTGATTTCGTCTTGATGGCTTTGTCTTTTGGGGGATGGCAGTGCAGTGTAGTGACCAGTTCATGGTGGTTAGGTGGCGGTGAAGCGTGTGTCCTTGTTGAGTTGTGGCTCAAGTCGATGTCCCAATCCGACCGGCTAGAGTTGTTTTTTCTTCTTCTTTAAGTTGGAGTTTTCAGTGCGTGTTGATAATGTTGTTTCTGTTTATTTTTATCTGGTGTGAGTTTTATCTACTTTTTAATATAATCGGCAGCTCTCATGCCTGATTCGTTTAAAAAAATCATTAGTGGAGCCATATTTTGTTTAGGCGTAGAGTACGTCTCGGGTGGACTCACCGCCCGGCGACCCCAGCTAGCCACCTGGGGCTCATCGACGAATTTGCAATGAAACACAACAAAGTTATCATGCTATCGGAAGGATTGGCAAATACTCATCGTATACTAAGGTGAATAAATAGGCCTAATCATAGTTTGATGAATAATAACCACTAGTAGAGAACAGACCTTTGATCCTCGGTCAAAATGGGCTCTAGTCCCAGCATTTTTTGCGCCCGGGACTAGAGATACCTTTAGTCCCGGTTGGTGGCTCCAACTGGGACTAAAGGTCCCTCCCAATGGCTATTGCGCCAGACAAAGGTGGCAGGGACCTTTAGTCCCGGTTGGAGCCACCAACCGGGACTAAAGGTAGACTTTTACTCCTGGTTGGTGGCTCCAACCGGGACTAAAGGTCTCTGCCACCTCTGTCTAGCGCAGTAGCTGTTGGGAGGGACCTTTAGTCCCGGTTGAAGCCACCAACCGGGACTAAAGGTCCCCCCTTTATATCCCGGCTGTCTCCTTCTTCCTCCCCAAGCCTGAGCTCAGCACATTTTGAAGCTCACTGCACTAGTGTTCTTACTTCCTCCCTCCATTGTTCCTCCATCCATTCTTCGATTCCTCCGTCGATTTCTTCAATTCCTCCATCGATTCTTCAGTTGTAAAGGTTACCAATCTCATACTCTCATTTTTCACCATTGTCTTATCTTATTTTGTTCACTATATATATATGGTTCTTTATTGTGGTTTTTTTTCATTTGTAAGCAATTTGAGCTCAAAACCACTTCAAGCTTGCATATTTACATGAAGGAAGGTTAAAGTAGCTATTAAAAACTAGTATTCACCGTTCATTTGTAGCATACATAGCACACTTCATTGTTTAGAGATATAGAGAATTTTAGAGTTTTTTAATTTTATTTGTTTATAAAATGAGAAATTTATAGTGTATTAAAAATGAGTATAGGGACTAGTGCCTCCGACTGGTATGACAGATGCAATGCAAGGCCGTGCGATAGGAAGCAAATCCATTCTCTTTTGACGATACGCCCGAACAGCCGGGCCTGACAGATTTGGTGGTTGAACGGGTCCATCGGCCATCGCCGTGCGACTATACGACAAAGAACGGCATCGATCGACCATAGTATTTTATTGTCCGGAGTCCGATCCAGAGTGCAATGCAACGCAATGACAATTGATAATGCGTTGCTAGGTCAAAATATGGTCATTTCTATGGACTCCACGACTAAACATTTTATTTTAACTTTTTATGAAATGAAAAACTTAGAAAATAGTTAGAAAATTATAGAAAATCCGTACTAGTTGAACTTGCGGACCGTGTTTAGCTCGGTGAGCATGTTCTCTGCCGAGCGGTAATGGACATCAAGGAGCAGCTTTGATTCTATGAGGGAGAGCGGCAACAGTCGTGGAAGACCGTGTTCCCTTCCTCGTAGAATCAGAGCTCTTCCTTGACCAAGTACGGTGCCGTCCAGTGGAGAAATGCTCGCCAAGATGATCACGTAAGCAAGGTCAACTAGTACGGATGGTTATTTATTAAAACATGTTTTTGAGCTATAAATCCTGCTGGCCATCTTCTTCCTCCTCGAGCCCGCCCGAGAGCTTAAGTTCAAATTTAAGCAGTGTTCTTGCTCTTTCTCCATCCATTCTTCGATTCCTCCATCGATTTCTTTGATTCCTCCATCGATTCTTCGGTTTTAAAGGTTACCAACTTCATACTCTCATGTTTTATCATTGTCTTATCCCATTTTGTTCACTATATATATATATGGTTCTTTATTGTGGTTTTTTCATTTGTAAGTAATTTGAGCTCAAAATCACTTCAAGCTTGCATATTTACATGATGGAAGGTTAAAGTAGCTAGTTGAACTAGCGGACCATGTTCATTTCGGCGAGCATGTTCTCTGCCGAGCGGTAACGGACGTCAAGGAGGAGCTTTGATTCTATGAGGAAGAGCGGCAACGGTCATGGAAGACCATGTTCCCTTCCTTGTAGAATCGGAGCTCTTCCGTGGCCAAGTACGGTGCCATCCGGTGGAGAAATACTCGCCGAGATGATCACGTAAGCAAGGTTAAGTAGTACGGATGGTTATTTATTCACATGTCCTGATATCGTCACAGTAGTCTGTCAATCACCGTACCCAAACGTAGTATATATATAAATATAAATGATAATCGATTGTTATGTGTGTACACTCCCATTCTTCTGTTAATTTGCAGAAATATCATGTGAATTACTTACCTACCGCAGTAAAAGACGAGAACACAATGACCATTAAAAATATCATTGTTTAGAGATATAGATAATTTTATAGTTTCTTAATTTTATTTGTTTATAAAATGAGAAATTTATAGTGTATTAAAAAATGAGTATAGAGAGTAGAAGGCAACTGCTTCCGGGTCCTCGGCCTCTCATGGGTTTCCAAAGCGACTTAGGCTGGGCCTCCCTCTTATTCCATGCGGCAAGTGTCGTGATGAGACAAAGATTGTGATGGAGTACTGAGTGAAGAAGGAGGGTCCCAACAAGAATCGTATCTTCTACAAGTGTCCGGATCACAATGTGAGTTATTTTATCGTATTTAATGATTATGGTTAGTTTATACCTATTTTCATGATGGTTGTGATTAAAGTTCTAATTTTTTGTTTTAATTTCAGTGGGATGGCAGTGGACGATGTTTAGGCTTCTACTGGGAGGAAGAGTATGTTGAACTCGTGCAAAAATATCTTGCACAACAGGCAGATACGGCGGCTAATGAGGTAGTGATTCAGCCGAAGAAGCCCAAAGATGTTGCACAATCGGGGGATCTGTCTGTTTTAGTTGAGATTGGTCACGAAATCCTTGTGCTCCTGAAATGTATTTTAGCTTTAGTTCTTTTAGTGGTAGTTGGGATTGTTTACATTATAGCGATGCTTTCATAAATTTGTACCTTTTGTGGTGGCACGCATGTTGTATAAATAATTAATTATGATCTAGGTTTTAATATGGTATTTATGTCATATAATGCAGATGAGCCAGCATTGGATGTACAATGCCGATCGCCGCTCCCAAGGCGCATTCTTTGTTACGTGCGGCCTAGGCAAACAAATGCGACGGTTTCATGTGCTGCCCATGTGCCATATGTAAGAATACGGTGGAATATCCTTGCTCAAGGACTCTTCATTCACACTTGTTCAAGTCGGGTTTCATGCCAAACTATATTTGTTGGACGAAGCACGGAGAAACCGGCGTTGTAATGGAAGAAGGTGAAGAAGAACAATGGGATGACAATGATATTATTCCCGATGGTGCGTGCTTCAATGATACTGCAATGGGAGAAGCTGAAGAAGAGGTAGCCACAGAAGATGAGCCTACTGATGATCTTTGTTAGGTCATTCGTGACGCACAAAGAGAATGTGAAAGTGAAAAGGAGAATATCAAGTTCGAGCGGATGCTAGAAGATCACAAGAAATTATTGTACCCAACTTGTGATGCAGGGCAGAAAAAGTTGGGAACCACACTAGAATTGCTGCAATGGAAGGCAAAGAATGGTGTATCTGACAAGGGATTTGGAGAGTTACTAAAAATCCAAAAGAAGATGCTTTCGAAGGACAATGAATTGCCCGCCACTACCTATGAAGCAAAACAAGTTGCCTATCCTATGGGGCTAGAAATCAAGAAGATACACGGATGTCCTAATGACTGCATCCTGTACCATGGCAAAGAGTACGAGAAATTGGATGCATGCCCGGTATGCCATGCATCGCGGTATAAGATCAGGCGAGATAACCCTAGTGATGTTGAGGGCGAACGTCCATGGAAGAGAATCCCTGCCAAGGTTATGTGGTATGCTCCTATAATACCACGCTTGAAACATCTGTTCAGAAACAAAGAACATGGAAAATTGTTGCGATGACACAAAGAAGACCGTAAGGTAGACAATATGTTGAGACACCCTGCTGATGGGTCCCAGTGGAGAGCAATCGACAGAGAATTCCCGGAGTTTGCAAATGACGCAAGAAACTTAAGGTTTGCTTTAAGTACAGATGGTATCAACCCTTTTGGAGAGCAGAATAGTAGTCATAGCACTTGGCATGTTACTCTAAGTATCTACAACCTTCCTCCTTGGTTATGCATGAAGCGGAAGTTCATTATGATGCTTGTGCTCATCCAAGGCCCGAAGCAACCTGACAATGACATCGATGTGTACCTGAGACCACTTATTGATGAACTTCTCATTTTGTGGAATAAAGAAGGTGTACGTGTGTGGGATAAGTACAAACAGGAACACTTTGATCTGTGAGCATTGTTGTTCGTAACAATCAATGATTGGCCTACTCTAAGTAATCTTTTAGGACAGTCAAATAAGGGATATAATGCATGCACACACTGCTTCGGTGATATTAGAGGTGTATTCTTGAAAAAATGTCGAAAGGTCGTGTACCTTGGCCATCGTCGATTTCTTCCTGCAAATCACCCCGTAAGAAAGAAAGGCAAGCATTTTAAAGGGAAGGCAGACCACCTGACCAAGCCTCGCAACTGAACTGGTGAGGATGTACTCGATATGGTCAATGATGTGAAAGTCATCTTTGGAAAAGGACATGGTAACCAACCTGTTCCGAACGATGCTAACGGTCACGCACCCATGTGGAAGAAGAAGTCCATATTTTGGGACCTACCCTATTGGCAAGTCCTAGAGGTCCACAGCTCGATCGACGTGATGCACCTGACGAAGAATCTTTGTGTGAACCTGCTAGGCTTCATGGGTGTGTATGGAAAGCCTAAGGACACATTTGAAGCACGATAGGACCTATGTTGTTTGAGATAAAGAGACAACCTGCATCTAGAGAAGACAGATGATGGACGCCATTACCTACGTTCTGCCAGCTACACTCTAAGCAAAGAGAAGGAAATCATGTTTGAATGCTTAAACAACATCAAGGTACCATCTGGATTCTCCTCGAATATAAAGGGTATTATAAATGTGCCAGAGAAGAAATTCTATAACTTAAAGTCCCATGACTATCATGTTCTCATGACGCAATTACTTCCAGTTGCATTAAGAGGAATTCTACCTCTAAATGTACGTCTAGCCACCGTGAAGCTATGTGCATTCCTCAATGCAATTTCTCAGAAGACAATTGATCCAACTGATCTAGCTAAACTATAGAATGATGTGGTTCAATGTCTTGTCAGCTTTGAGTTGGTGTTCCCTCCTTCCTTCTTTGATATCATGACACACCTCCTAGTTCACCTAGTCAAGGAGATTTTCATTCTCGGTCCTGTGTTCCTACACAACATGTTCCCCTTAGAGAGATTCATGGGAGTCCTGAAGAAATATGTTCACAACCGTGCTCGCCCAGATTGAAGCATCGCCAAGGGCTATGGAACAGAAGAGGTCATTGAGTTCTGTGTTGACTTTATTCTCAACCTTGACTCAATTGGTGTTCCTGAATCGAGACATGAGGGGAGACTAAGCGAAAAGGGGACACTAGGGAGGAAAACATATATTGGTACGGAGGATGATTATTTCAATAAAGCGCACTACACAGTTCTACAGAACTCCTCTTTGGTAGATCCGTATATTGAGACACACAAGGATCTCTTACAATTCAAGTTTCCAGGGAAGACTGAAGCTTGGATTACGCGTAAGCACATAGAAACTTTTGGCGGTTGGTTGCGAAAAAAATGTCAAGGTGATGAGAGCATCCATGAGCAACTATATTTATTGGCTATGCAACCATCATGGCATATCGTCACATACAAAGGGTACGAGATAAATGGGAATATATTCTACATAGTAGCCCAAGATAAAAGGAGTACCGACCAAAACAGTGGTGTCCGCATAGATGCCACAGACCCGAATGGGAATAAGCAGACATATTATGTCCGCATAGATGAAATATGGGAACTAGAATATGCACCTACTTTGAAGATCCCATTGTTCAAGTGCCAATGGGTCAAGGTGACCGAAGGCGGGGTAACAGTAGACAACGAGTATAGAATGACAACAGTAGACCTTAGTAATATTGGGTACAAAGACGAACCATTCATCCTTGACAAGGATGTGAATCAGGTGTTCTATGTCAATGATATGTCTACCAAACAAAAAGAGGGAAAAATGATAATGACTCAACCAAAGAGCCAAAGCACCACATAGTTCTTTCAGGAAAAAGAGTCATCGTGGGAATTGAGGACAAGTCGGACATGTCAGAAGATTATGAAAAGGATGACCGAATTCCACCCTTCAAAGTGAACAAAGACCCTAGCATCTTGGTAAATGATGAGGACACTCCATGGTTACGACGCGATCATAACCAAGGGACATACGTAAAGAAGAAGTTCACTGTTGTGCCCACTTGATGATATAGTGATTTAATGTAGTGTGTGTTTGAGATATTATGTAATAATTGTGAATTCAGATATTTATTATGTCATGTTTCAAATTAAATCAATGTTTGAATTGGTGGGATTTCTCTCTCGAAAAGTTAAATTAGGATATTGAGTGATGAAAAATTAAAATATTAACGTTAAAATGATGTGAAAACAAATTTCCTGTCCAAAACCAATAGTTTTAATATTTTTAATTAAACACTACATTTTTGCATTAATGAAATAATAAATATTAGTTACATTATGTTTTATAATTATAACAAAAAATAAAAAAAAATTAGGTTATAGATTTTTCCTATGTGCAATAAAGAAAAAAAATCCATATTTTTAACAAAATAATTTTATGCCTTTTATTTAATTTACTATGTATTTAACAAGACTATTGCATTTTATTAAAAAAATTTGCTCAAAACAGGCAGGAAACGAAACTTCAGCCCACCTTTACTCCCGGGTGGGAAGCCCACCCGGGAGTAAAGATGGGCTGCAGTTTCGTGGCCTGCCAAAAAAACCCTTTACTCCCGGTGCGTGTTACCAACTACTCCCGGTTGGTAACAAGCACCCGGAGTAAAGGTACATTTACTTTCGGTTGGTAACACGCACCGGGAGTAAAGGACCTTTACTCCCGGCTGGTGGCTGGCACCGGGAGTAAATCTCCCTGGTATATATGCACCAGTGTCTGGCGTAGATCGATCCCCTCCTCTTCTTCCTCATCAAATAGCCGCCCTTTCTCCTCTTCTTCCTCGCACCACCACCGGTCGCCACCCCACCTCGCGCCGACAAGCCCTCCACCGCGTGCGCCTCCACAGTCTTGAGGTGAGTTCTCTCGACTTTCGCATTTCGGGTCAAAGATGAAGAACCCGTGGCCCTGGCCCCCTCTGAACACGGCAACACGGCAAGTTTGGCTTCCCCATCACCGTCAACCTAGCGGCATAGTCCTGTATGCGGTCGTGCAGCACGTCCTGGTCCGGGTCCATGACGAGTAGCGGTGGGAAGGCAACATCGTCCAGCAGGACGCTGTCCGGCTTGAACAGGTTGGCCGCCGGGTCATGTGCCGACGGGCAGCACCAGGCGCCACGCCTGGTCGAACAGTGCCACGCCATGTTCGTCAACAAGGCCAGCCGCCTTGGACATCATCCTCTCCTCGGTGGCAAAGAAGGGCCAGAGCAGGACGCACCCGGCGATCCGGATGATGGGGTCGAGGGTGAGCTGCCCGCTGCCGTACCGGACGGCGACGTGGTACGTGATGTTGCCACCGGCCGAGTCGCCATAGATGAACACCCTACCCAGGTTGGCCAAGTCGTCGGCTAGCCATGGGTCAGCCTCGGCCTGGGCGTGGAGCCACGACAGGACGACCTTGGCGTCGCGGTGCATCGTGGGGAGGCAGTGCTCGGGTGCCAGGCGGTAGTCGGTAAAGAGCACGAGCGCTGGGAGCTCCGCGGCGAGCCTGAGTGCGCCGGCATGGAAGTGGGGCAGCTCAAAGCTACACAGGCAGAAGCCACCGCCGTGGAAGTAGATGGGCACCGGTAGCTTTTTATTGGCCGTCGTCGTGTTGTCATCGGTGGGCCTATACATGCGGAGGCAGAGCACGTGCACGGTGTTGTAGACGACGTCCTTCCACTGGACGGGCAGGTTGGACGACACCTTGCCCAAGAGAGGGAGCGCGGAGTACTTCACGGAGCGCGTCATGGTGCCGTCGCTAAGAAGCTGCACGATGCCGAGGCAGTCGTTGCTAAGAAGAAGTTCACTCCTCAGCTAGCTCCACGACGTGCGGCGCGGTCGCTAAGAAGTTCACTCCTCGGCTAGCTCCATGACGTTTAGGGTTTATACGGCAGAGCACCGCCGCCCTCGTTAGGGTTTATACGGCGGAGCACCGCCGCCCTCATTCACCCTAGGGTTTAGGGTTTATACGGTGGAGCACCGCCACCCTCATTCGCCCTAGGGTTTAGGGTTTATACGGCAGAGCACCACTGCCCTTGTTCACCCATGTGTACAAACATATATACGACGGAGCGGAGCACCGTCACTCTCATCACACCACCCTCTCTCGCAGCCTAGTCGATCAACATTCGTATTATCGTTATCGTTAACGCTAAACAATCACACTAGGGCGAATTGTGTCGGTGACTTAGGCGAACCACGTTGTTGATGTCACCGACGTGGTTCGCCCTAGTCACCGACGCAATTTGCCCTCGGCCATTTATGTATAGCCCTAATTCACCCTAGTACCGACGTAGTTCACCCTAGTGTGGCGAATTGCGTCCGTGACCGAGGGGCAAGATTTAATAATGCATATTGTTCGTAGATTTTACGCATGTAAGCAAAGATTTGACGTACTATATATTGGTTTTGTTTTTTGAAGATAGATGGCCGACCCGAGAAACATGGATGAGGAGGAGTTGATGATGAATTTAATCAACACTGGCACTCAAGTTGCTGGCGATGATGGTGCTAAAAATAACGTGCAAGAGGATGCAGATGACAGGAGTCAGTACTTAGCTCTTGAACAAAATGAGCAACAACATATTGGTCAAGTATATATTTTTTATTATTAGCTATTTATATTATCATATGTCTTATGTGTGCTCATGACATTAAAAATAATGTTTATGTTTTGTAGCCCTTTGGATCAACATCAACAACTACAACGAAGAGTAAAAATGTTCGAGGTCCCAAAAAGCCATTGGAGGGCCGCTTCATCATCTCGGAGTTCAATGTGGATACAGGCAAACCGGGGGGCCAAATAAAACGAAATTTGTGCACCACTATGGTTACCTTGTATGGGACCGGCTCCCGATCAGTACCCGTGAATGGAAGAAGAAGACCAATGCTCCTCATATCAGTTTTGTCTCCGATCATGACAAGACGTTAATTTAGAATGATGTCTTGGAACATTTCACGCTCCAAACAGATGGTTATGATGATATAATAGATGGTGATGAATTGAAGGAGCGAGTTAGGGATTGGGCAATGAAGAAGATGGCCACCCTATTTCAGACTTGGAAGAAACACCTATACATGATGTATGTCAAGAAGAACATAGCACCATATTTTACTGTCCTAGGCCTGATCTCAAAGTAGAGGCCCTATTGGGATGAGTTTGTATAGTACAAGATGTCGAAAGAGGGTGTGAGTCGGGTGATAAAGAACCAACGTAATGCCCAATAGAAGACATACCACCATAACTTGGGATCAGGTGGCTACCCGACTACCATTAAGAAGTGGAACAAAATAGAAGCAAACATTCTTACCAAGGGTATCACACCAGAATCACTCGAGTGAGGAGAGCGTGCAAAGAATTGATTTTTTGCTCATGGGGGAACACTAGACCAGGAGACAGGGAAGTGCGTTTATGGCGCAAGACTGCAAGAAGCAGTAGAAAGATTGTTTTATACTCAGAGAGCTACTGCTAGTGGTGCATTCAGGCCCAACAGAGAGAAGGATGAACTGACATATGCCATCGGGACTATTGAACACGGTGGCCGAACTAGAGGCTGTAACACCCCAAAATTTGCCACTTTTAAAAATAGAGTTAAAATGATTTATTTGTGAATTTTTGTGCACATGAAAACATAGGAAAATAAATTTTTTTATAAATTTAAAATTATCATAAGGTAGAAACATGTTTGTTGCATTCATGCCGGTCGCACCTCGTGTTTCTATGTGCAAAATGTGTGTTTTTATACGTTTAGGAGATGAATATCTATCTCTAGAAATTTTCGAGCTTCTTTCTGGAATTAAATTCCTGCCTCCTTCACTTTAATCTTTATGTTCCAAGTTCCCAACAATATTTCTATGAGCTCCAAATACTTTATTTGGGTTCATCATGTTTTAAAGTGTCTCTACAAATTTTCCCCAAATTTTCGGAGGTCCCGAAGTATTTTTCGTGGCTTAAATATCAATTCTGGACATTTCTAGAATTATTTTATCCACGAAATTAATTAATTCTGAAAATAATAAGTCTCTTATTTATCCCAACGCTCAAAGCCCATGTGCAATAATCCTAATAAATCCTAAAGGCCCATGCATTTATTTACTAATGGGCTTTAATGATTATCTAGGCCCATTAGTAAATATGGAGGGTGTAACATCAATTAGTATCATATCGCTAGTTGACGTGGACGTGGGGAGTTTTTCTTTCTAAATATATCAACCAACCCCTTGGGCAAAGCACACCAAAACTACCATATGAGGAGCGCCTAGTTTGGGAAATCCCTCATGTAGTAAATTATATTTTTCTCCTCTTTCTCTCGCCGTTGCTGTCGCCATCGCCATTGCCGTTGCCATCTTGCTCCTCCAACGCCACCGAGGGACCCCTAGGTAAGACCGCCATCTAAAATATTTTCCCAGACTTCATCTTCTTCTTTTAAAAGCGTAGTTTCGTCGGTTTAGATCCAAAATACGTTTTCACTTATTTACATATTTGTCACTGATTTTGTTTTAGTCATAACTTCTCTGTTCTAACTTCGATTTGATCCGTTCAAATTGTGTTAGGTTCGTAATTTCATAATCTACGTGTTCATACTACTGTTTAGTATGTTTTTAACTTTTAAAATTCGTGATTAGATTTAATCTATTATTCGATTAAAAGAAATCTTGTTTAAATCATATATTCTGCGTCTTAGATCTGTTTTAGTCCATTCAAGTTGCGTTAGATTCATAGTGTCAAGATCTATGCATTAGTAATAGTGTTTATCATGTCACTAATGCTGGAATTTCATGGTTTAAATCATAACTTGAATAACAATTACGCAACTGGGTTTTATAAATAAAATATGATTTGTTTTACTTTAGTATTACAATTCAAACTTAAACTTGACTTAATTTATATTACCTATAGAATATCCTATAAAATATTAACGTTAAAATGATGTGAAAACAAATTTCCTGTCCAAAACCAATAGTTTTAATATTTTTAATTAAACACTACATTTTTGCATTAATGAAATAATAAACATTAGTTACATTATGTTTTATAATTATAACAAAAAATAAAAAAAAGTTAGGTTATAGATTTTTCCTATGTGCAATAAAGAAAAAAAATCCATATTTTTAACAAAATAATTTTATGCCTTTTATTTAATTTATTATGTATTTAACAAGACTATTGCATTTTATTAAAAAAATTTGCTCAAAACAGGCGGGAAACGAAACTGCAGCCCACCTTTACTCCCGGGTGGGAAGCACACCCGGGAGTAAAGGTGGGCTGCAGTTTCATGGCCTGCCAAAAAAAACCCTTTACTCCTGGTGCGTGTTACCAACTACTCCCGGTTGGTAACAAGCACCGGGAGTAAAGGTACATTTACTTCTGGTTGGTAACACGCACCGAGAGTAAAGGACCTTTACTCCCGGCTGGTGGCTGGCACCGGGAGTAAATCTCCCTAGTATATATGCGCCAGTGCCTGGCGCAGATCAATTCCCTCCTCATCTTCCTCGTCGAATAGCCACCCTTTCTCCTCTTCTTCCTCGTGCCGCCGCCGGTCGCCACCCCACCTCGCGCCGATGAGCCCTCCACCGCGCGCGCCTCCACAGTCTTGAGGTGAGTTCTCTCGGCTTTCACATTTCGGGTCGAAGATGAAGAACCCGTGGCCCTGGCCCCCTCTGAACACGGCAACACGGCAAGTTTGGCTTCCCCATCACCATCAACCTAGTGGCATAGTCCTGTATGCGGTCGTGCAGCACGTCCTGGTCCAGGTCCACGACGAGTAGCGGTGGGAAGGCGACATCGTCCAGCGGGACGCTGTCCGGCCCGAACGGGTTGGCTGCCGGGTCGTGTGCCAACGGGCAGTGCCAGGCGCCACGCCTAGTCGAACAGCGCCGCACCGTGTTCGTCAACAAGGCCAGCTGCCTCGAACAACATCCTCTCCTCGACGGCAAAGAAGGGCCAGACTAGGACGCACCCGGCGATCCGGATGATGGGGTCGAGGGTGAGCTGGCCACTGCCGTACCGGACGGCGACGTGGTACATGATGTTGCCACGGGCCGAGTCGCCATAGACGAACACCCTGCCCAGGTCGGCCGAGTCGTCGGCCAGCCACGGGTCGGCCTCGGCCTGGGCACGGAGCCACGACAGGATGGCCTCAGCGTCACGGTGCGTCACAGGGAGGCAGTGCTCGGGCGGTAGTCGGCGGAGAGCACGAGCGCTGGGAGCTCCACGGCGAGCCTAAGCGCGCCAGCATGGAAGTGGGGCCGCTCAAAGCTGCACAGGCATAAGCCGCCGTCATGGAAGTAGACGAGCACCGGCAGCTTTTTATTGGCCGTTGTCGTGTTGTCATCGGTGGGCCTGTACTTGCGGAGGCGGAGCGCGTGCGTGGCGTTGTAGATGACGTCCTTCCACTGGACGAGCAGGTTGGACGGCACCTTGCCCTAGAGAGGGAGCGCGGAGTACTTCACGGAGCGCGTCACGGTGCTGTCGCTAAGAAGCTGCATGATGTCGAGGTAGTCGTCGCTAAGAAGAAGTTCACTCCTCGGCTAGCTCCACGACGTGCGGCGCGGTCGCTAAGAAGAAGTTCACTCCTCGGCTAGCTCCATGACGTTTAGGGTTTATACGGCAGAGCACCACCGCCCTCGTTAGGGTTTATACGGTGGAGCACCGCCGCCCTCGTTCACCCTAGGGTTTAGGGTTTATACGGTGGAGCACCGCCGCCCTCGTTCGCCCTAGGGTTTACGGTTTATATGGCGGAGCACCGCCGCCCTCGTTCGTCCATGTGTACAAACATATATACGATGGAGCGGAGCACCGTCACTCTCGTCACACCGCCCTCTCTCGCGGCCTAGTTGATCAACATTCGTATTATCATTATCGTTAACGCTAAACAATCACACTAGGGCGAATTGTGTTGGTGACTTGGGCGAACCGCGTTGTTGATGTCACCGACGTGGTTCGCCCTAGTCACCGACGCAATTTGCCCTCGGTCGTTTATGTATAGCCCTAATTCGCCCTAGTACTGACGCAGTTCGCCCTGGTGTGGCGAATTGCGTCCGTGACCGAGGGGCAAGATTTAATAATGCATATTGTTCGTAGATTTTATGCATGTAAGCAAAGATTTGACGTACTATATATTGGTTTTGTTTTTTGAAGCTAGATGGCCGACCCAAGAAACATGGATGAGGAGGAGTTGATGATGAATTTAATCAACACTGGCACTCAAGTTGCTGGCGATGATGGTGCTAAAAATAACGTGCAAGAGGATGCAGATGACGGGAGTCAGTACTTAGCTCTTGAACAAAATGAGCAAGAACATATTGGTCAAGTATATATTTTTTATTATTAGCTATTTATATTATCATATGTCTTATGTGTGCTCATGACATTAAAAATAATGTTTATGTTTTGTAGCCCTCTGGATCGACATCAACAACTACAACGAAGAGTAAAAATATTCGAGGTCCCAAAAAGCCATTGGAGGGCCGCTTCATCATCTCAGAGTTCAATGTGGATACAGGCGAACTGGGGGGCCAAATAAAATGAAATTCTTGCACCACTGTGGTTACCTTGTATGGGACCGGCTTCTGATCAGTACCCGCGAATGGAAGAAGAAGACCAATGCTCCTCATATTAGTTTTGTCTCCGATCGTGACAAGACGTTAATTTGGAATGATGTCTTGGAACATTTTATGCTCCAAACAGATGGTTATGATGATATAATAGATGGTGATGAATTGAAGGAGCGAGTTAGGGATTGGGCAATGAAGAAGATGGCCACCCAGTTTCAGACTTGGAAGAAACACCTATACACGATGTATATCAAGAAGAACATAGCACCAGATTTTACTGTCCTAGGCCTGATCTCAAAGCAGAGGCCCTATTGGGATGAGTTTGTATAGTACAAGATGTCAGAAGAGGGTGTGAGTCGGGTGATAAAGAACCAACGTAATGCCCAATAAAATACATAACACCATAACTTGGGATCAGGTGGCTACCCGACTGCCATTAAGAAGTGGAATAAAATAGAAGCAGACATTCTTACCAAGGGTATCACACCAGAATCACTCGAGTGAGGAGAGCATGCAAAGAATTAGTTTTTCGCTCATGGGGGAACACTGGACCAGGAGATAGGGAAGTGCGTTTATGGCGCAAGACTGCAAGAAGCATCAGAAAGATTGTTTTATGCTCAGAGAGCTACTGCTAGTGGTGCGTTCAGGCCCAACAGAGAGAAGGATGAACTGACATACGCCATCGGGACTATTGAACACGGTGGCCGAACTAGAGGCTGTAACACCCCAAAATTTGCCACTTTTAAAAATAGAGATAAAATGATTTATTTGTGAATTTTTGTGCACATGAAAACATAGAAAAATAATTTTTTTTATTAATTTAAAATTTATCATAAGGTAGAAACGTGTTTGTTGCATTCATGCCGGTCGCACCTCGTGTTTCTATGTGCAAAATGTGTGTTTTTATACGTTTAGGAGATGAATATCTATTTCTAGGAATTTTCCAGCTTCTTTCTGGAATTTAATTCCTACCTCCTTCACTTTAATCTTTATGTTCCAAGTTCCCAACAATATTTCTATGAGCTCTAAATACTTTATTTGGGTTCATCATGTTTCAAAGTGTCTCTGGAAATTTTCCCTAAATTTTTGGAGGTCCCGGAGTATTTTTCGTGGCTTAAATATCAATTCTAGACTTTTCTAGAATTATTTTATCCATGAAATTAATTAATTTCAAAAATAATAAATCTCTCATTTATCCCAATGCTCAAAGCCCATGTGTAATAATCCTAATAAATCCTAAAGGCCCATGCATTTATTTACTAATGGGATTTAATGATTATCTAGGCCCATTAGTAAATATGGAGGGTGTAACATCAATTAGTATCATATTGCTAGTTGACGTGGATGTGGGGAGTTTTTCTTCCTAAATATATCAACCAACCTCTTGGGCAAAGCACACCAAAACTACCATATGGGGAGCCCCTAGTTTGGGAAATCCATCGTGTAGTAAATTATATTTTTCTCCTCTTTCTCTTGCCGTTGGTGTCGCCGTCGTCGTTGCTGTTGCCATCTTGCTCCTCCAACGCCACCGAGGAACCCCTAGGTAAGACCGCCATCTAAAATATTTTCCCAGACTTCGTCTTCTTTTAAAAGCGTAGTTTCATCGGTTTAGATTCAAAATACGTTTTCACTTATTTACATATTTGCCACTGATTTTGTTTTAGTCATAACTTCTCCGTTCCAACTTCGATTTGATCCGTTCAAATTGCGTTAGGTTCATAATTTCATAATCTACATGTTCATACTACTGTTCAGTATGTTTTAACTTTTAAAATTCATGATTAGATTTAATCTATTATTCAATTAAAAGAAATCTTGTTTAAATCATATCTTCTGCGTCTTAGATCTGTTTTAGTCCATTCAAGTTGCGTTAGATTCATAGCGTCAAGATCTATGCATTAGTAATAGTGTTTATCATGTCACTAATACTAGAATTTCATGGTTTAAATCATAACTTGAATAACAATTACGCAAGTGGGTTTTATAAATAAAATATGATTTGTTTTACTTTAGTATTACAATTCAAACTTAAACTTGACTTAATTTATATTACCTATAGAATATCCTATATATGGTTTTATATAATTCAAACACATGAAGCAAATGGTTTTATGAGTAGATCTCTCGGTAGTTGTATCTTTTCAACCATAGCTCCGAGTAGAGTGCTTTTCACATCTTTGTGTTCGTAGCGAGACGTAGATTCGTTTCACAAACTTTTCATTTTGATTTTATGATTGGTGTATTGTTCTAATTTAGATCTATTGTTTGCTTCATGTATGATTGTATGGATGCTTGTGTGGTGCTTTATGATTTCGTCCAGTCGGTGAGATATATATGGTGATCAAAAAGAAAAAGGAGTATGTTGAAGATTAAAGCTTACTAAAGGATCGGTGTTTTAAGGCAAGTATAGCATAGGACCATCCTTGTTGCCTATTCATTGTTAATCATTTAATTCATACTGCATGTGTCTACCTTGACTACCACTAAGGATATCCTAGTCTTTTGTACTTGTACCTTGACTCCTATGGGGTACTGCATTGGGTAGTATGATGCTAGTGCTCAACTACAACCATGATCTTGTAACTTGACTAATGGAATATGCAATAAACATTAAAAGATGCTTTTTAGCAACATGGAACAAGGGGGCTAGAGCATTGGGCTATTTTTATGGTGCTCTAGATTCCTCTCCCTAAGGACTTATTTGTAAGTGATTATCCGGGACTTATAGTATAGCTGTGAGGGCTACATGGCTCTAGCTTTAGCTCAGTATGAGGACCTTTTTTAGCTTGTTAGTGGTTACCTTTATGGTGCAAGAGGGGTGTGTTCCGGGTTGAATATAGTGCGGCCTCTGTCCATCAGTGTATAGGCTACGCGTCATTGTGCCTGCCGGAAGGGGAGCTCTACATTCACAGGCCACAGAAACCTAGCGGCCCTAACTTGTTAGACGAACCTTTGAAAGGTTTCATAGTGAATACTGCCGGCCTTCCTTGGTAATGGTCAAGAGGCTGATCACCTCGGGCGAAAGGGTAAATCATGACTCACAGTGAAAGTGTACAACCTCTACAGAGTGTAAAACTGGTATATCAGCCATGCTCTCGGTCACGAGCGGCCTTGGAACATTTACAGAATAGATGATGAACACAGATGATACTGATGATGAAGATGCTCACCAATGGTTAATTGTTTATGCTATTCATTATTCATGTTTACCTGATCATGTGTTTATGGGCTTAAGGTGAACTTGTTGCTACTCAATTGCTAAAATCATGACTCATTAAAAGCTAATCGCAGTTAAACCAGTGTCAGCCTTTTGAGCCTCATGAACCCCATGTTATATTTATTGAGTACGACATGTACTTACGCTTGCTTTATTTTCAATTATTTGGATAAAAATCCTGGATGGGTACCAGATTACTAGAGTTTGGAGGAATTAGGCTTGTGATCAACCAGTCAGTTGTCCCTTTGGATTTGGAGTCTTCGCCTAAAGATTGGAGTTGTCTTTACGCTGTCTATACTCTAAGGTTATAATCTTTATACTAATACGTTATGTATTTAAGCATTGTCTATTGATATTACCCTTATTTATAGCTATATGTGAGATTTGACTTCCTGGGCTCACATATGGTGTGTATCTGGTTTTGTTCTAAAAACCAGATGCTACAAAGTGGTATCAGAGCAATGCTAACTGTAGGACACAAGCCTAGTTAGAAATTGGCCGTGTTAAGGTTTTGAAGTTGCTACAAAAACCCTTGCTCTATGAACCTTGATATTTTCTTTTCTACTATATCTCTACCATTGTTATTCATCTCTACCTTGGTGCTTATTTTAAAGTCTTTGTTCTCATCTTCACTCCTTGATTTGATATGCTTTTAGAACTATTTCTCATCACCTTCTTGTGTAATCCGAAGATATGTCTTAGGATTGTTACCCCTAATTCAATAAGGACGATAGTATCGTAAGTTGAGTCAATGATTGAGTTGTGCACCATTATTGCTTGTTGAACTATCATTATGCTTATGCTTGTTTTGGATTTTTGTAATGATTGCAATGATCTTGTTGGGTGTCCCCACAAAATCATTTAGTTTATAGGCCTAAGGCATAAGGATTAGTGAAATAAATAGTTGGGTTATGATTTTCTTCTGTTCTTCCTATCCTGTTGTTTCAGAGCAGTTCGCACTCTTCAACATATATCTCTGATTTTGGATGATAAAAAATCATGAGAAAATTCTAGACAATAGTAGACTTCAATATCTTTCTCTGAGCGTAAGAATCACCTTAATAGCTATTTTGGTTATGGAGATATGAAAATCACAAGGCGATGTGTCTGTGCTGTTTGGAACCTGGAATAGTTTCTGTTGTGCACTGTTTTTGACCAAGTTAACTGCAGAATTTGGAAAAGTGTTCTATAAAGAAGTTGTGGAGAATTTTATAATCTTTCCAACGGTATAAGCTACAACTACATTGGATTAACACAATGGGAGTTACAGCTGTTTTACTGCACTTTTGTTTTTCATCTCGTGAGAAATTCTAGATTTCTTGTTCTTGCCCTACACGAGAGCTTCTTTGGGGTGTCAGGATGTCCTTATGCTAGTTAATCCATCTAGAAGAAGGTTCAAGCTACCCTGTTGATCTCATCTTAAGGGGGTAGCCAAGTTGAATAATTTGCAAGCTGAAGTGTCATACGTTCTTGTTTGCGCAGCGGAAGCATGGTGGTACCCAAAGATGTGAGAGAAACTCAGAGTTTCAATCAAGTTTGGTTCAATGAAGGTTTATCCAAGATCAACAAGATTTTGGTAGAGCTACCGGAGAAGTTTTCAAGCTAGTTTGGATCAAGAAACCTCAGCTAAGTGTTGATGGAGTCCAAGAAGAGGTTGAAGTAAAACCCATGTATTAGCTTTGCCAGATCTAGACAAGAGTTTCATATCTACAATGATGCACCTTGTCAAGGTATGGGATGTGTCCTTATGCGAGAAGCAAAGTAGTGGCTAGTTCATTAAGTCAACTAAGGAAGTGTGAGTTGAACTATCTAACATGTTATCTGGAGTTATCCATTATGGAGCATGGAAGTACTGTCTTCTTAGAAGTAGGAGTGACATCTAGGAGGATCACAAGAATCTACAGGACATCTTCACCATGTTGGTCTTGAGCTTGTAATATCTTCGTTGGAACGAGATTGATTATGACTTGGAAAAGTGCTATACCTTAGAGAAGTAGAAGTCGCAGCCGATGCCCTTAGCAACAGAGAATCATGCTAAGAAGGTTCAGGTGACACCAAGGACTAAGAGTTGTATTCCCATATCGAGCAACTTAGCCAAAAACATTAATGTTTTGAAGATTGGTGGTAGAATCTCCTTCTAACAAGATGTTCGTCCGGCTTCCTCGGAAGGTGGATATTTTAAGAAAGAGAATTGGTATTATAGGAAGGTGGCCTAGTGATTGGAGTTACCTGGGAATTGTCCAAGGTATCTATCAGAATCTTGGAATCAGTTTGATAAGTTACTTTGAATAAGATTCACAGGTATGCAAAGTAAGACGGAATTCTTATCAGGACGATGGAACTGCACGAGGAAGTAAAGAAGAAACCAAGAACGAAGTATCCCTATCTCCTAGTCAATGTCATCCGAATCTCGAGGATGAGATTCATCTTAAGGGGGTAGAATTGTAACACCCCAAAATTTGCCACTTTTAAAAATAGAGTTAAAATGATTTATTTGTGAATTTTTGTGCACATGAAAACATAGGAAAATAATTTTTTTTATTAATTTAAAATTTATCATAAGGTAGAAACGTGTTTGTTGCATTCATGCCGGTCGTACCTCGTGTTTCTATCTGCAAAATGTGTGTTTTTATATGTTTAGGAGATGAATATCTATCTCTAGGAATTTTCCAGCTTCTTTCTGGAATTTAATTCCTGACTCCTTCACTTTAATCTTTAAGTTCCAAGTTCCCAACAATATTTCTATGAGCTCCAAATACTTTATTTGGGTTCATCATGTTTCAAAGTGTCTCTGGAAATTTTCCCCAAATTTTTGGAGGTCCCGGAGTATTTTTCGTGGCTTAAATATCAATTCTGGACTTTTCTAGAATTATTTTATCCACGAAATTAATTAATTCCGAAAATAATAAATCTCTCATTTATCCCAACGCTCAAAGCCCATGTGCAATAATCCTAATAAATCCTAAAGGCCCATGCATTTATTTACTAATGGGCTTTAATGATTATCTAGGCCCATTAGTAAATATAGAGGGTGTAACATCAATTAGTATCATATCGCTAGTTGACGTGGATGTGGGGAGTTTTTCTTCTTATATATATCAACCAACCCCTTAGGCAAAGCACACCAAAACTATCATATGGGGAGCCCCTAGTTTGGGAAATCCCTCGTGTAGTAAATTATATTTTTTTCCTCTTTCTCTCGCCGTTGCTGTCGCCGTCGCCGTTGCCATTGTCGTCTTGCTCCTCCAACGCCGCCGAGGGACCCCCAGGTAAGACCGCCATCTAAAATATTTTCCCAGATTTCGTCTTCTTCTTTTAAAAGCGTAGTTTCGTCGGTTTAGATCCAAAATACGTTTTCTCTTATTTACATATTTGCCACTGATTTTGTTTTAGCCATAACTTCTCCGTTTTAACTCCAATTTGATCTGTTCAAATTGCGTTAGGTTCGTAATTTCATAATCTACATGTTCATACTACTGTTCAATATGTTTTTAACTTTTAAAATTCGTGATTAGATTTAATCTATTATTCGATTAAAAGAAATCTTGTTTAAATCATATCTTCTGTGTCTTAGATCTGTTTTAGTCCATTCAAGTTGCGTTAGATTCATAGCGTCAAGATCTATGTGTTAGTAACAGTGTTTATCATGTCACTAATACTGGAATTTCATGGTTTAAATCATAACTTGAATAACAATTACGCAACTGGGTTTTATAAATAAAATATGATTTGTTTTACTTTAGGATTACAATTCAAACTTAAACTTGACTTAATTTATATTACCTATAGAATATCCTATATATGGTTTTATATAATTAAAACACATGAAGCTAATGGTTTTATGAGTAGATCTCTCGGTAGTTGTATCTTTTCAACCATAGCTCTGAGTAAAGTGCTTTTCACGTCTTTGTGTTCGTAGCGAGACGTAGATTCGTTTCACAAACTTTTCATTTTGATTTTATGATTGGTGTATTGTTCTAATTTAGATCTATTATTTGCTTCATGTATGATTGTATGGATGCTTGTGTGGTGCTTTATGATTTCGTCCAGTCGGTGAGATATACGTGGTGATCAAGAAGAAAAAGAAGAAGTACGTTGAAGATTAAAGCTTACCGAAGGATCGGTGTTTTAAGGCAAGTATAGCATGGGACCATCCTTGTTGCCTATTCACTGTTAATCATTTAATTCATACTGCATATGTCTACCTTGACTACCACTAAGGATATCCTAGTCTTTTGTACTTGTACCTTGACTCCTATGGGGTACTGCATTGGGTAGTATGATGCTAGTGCTCAACTATAACCATGATCTTGTAACTTGACTAATGGAATATGCAATAAACATTAAAAGATGCTTTTTAGCAACATGAAATAAGGGGGCTAGAGCATTGGGTTATTTTTATGGTGCTCTAGATTCCTCTCCCTAAGGACTTATCTGTAAGTGATCATCCGGGACTTATAGTATAGCTGTGAGGGCTACATGGCTCTAGCTTTAGCTCAGTATGAGGACCTTTTCTAGCTTGTTAGTGGTTACCTTTATGGCGCAAGAGGGGTGTGTTCTGGGTTGAATATAGTGCGGCCTCTATCCGTCAGTGTATAGGCTGCGCGTCATTATGACTGCCGGAAGGGGAGCTCTACATTCGCAGGCCACAGAAACCTAGCGTCCCTAACTTGTTAGATGAACCTTTGAAAGGTTTCATAGTAAACCCTGCCGGCCTTCCTTGGTAGTGGGTCAAGAGGCTGATCACCTCGGGCGAAAGGGTAAATCATGACTCACAGTGAAAGTGTACAACCTCTGTAGAGTGTAAAACTAGTATATCAGTCGTGCTCTCGGTCACGAGCGGCCTTGAAACATTTACGGAATAGATGATGAACACAGATGATACTGATGATGAAGATGCTCACTAATGGTTAATTATTTATGCTATTCATTATTTATGTTTACCTGATCATGTGTTTATGGGCTTGAGGTGAACTTGTTGCTACTCAATTGCTAAAATCATGACTCATTAAAAGCTAATCGCAGTTAAACCAGTGTCAGCCTTTTGAGCCCCATGAACCCCATGTTATATTTGTTGAGTACGACATGTACTTACGCTTGCTTTATTTTCAATTATTTGGATAAAAATCCCGGATGGGTACCAGATTGCTAGAGTTTGGAGGAATTAGGCTTGTGATCAACCAGTTAGTTGTCCCTGTGGATTTAGAGTCTTCGCCTGAAGATCGGAGTTGTCTTTACGCTATCTATACTCTGAGGTTATAATCTTTATACTAATACATTATGTATTTAAGCATTGTCTATTGATATTACCCTTATTTGTAGCTATATGTGAGATTTGACTTCCTGGGCTCACATATGGTGTGTATCTGGTTTTGTTCTTAAAACCGGGTGCTACAGAGGCAAAGGAAGTGTCTCATGCGAGCATGGATTCCCTTAGGACAGACCTTCCTAAAGAAGCCGCCAGAGAAAGAAGGAAGAAGAGGCACAGCGGCTCTAGAGGTTGGAGGAAGCGGTGCGTGAAGCACAGGAGTGGGAAAAAAACCTTGAAGTGAGAATGCAGGAGGAAATCAGAAGGCAAGTGTAAATAGCAGTGAGTGCAAGCAAGCAGGCATCAGAGCCAGGAATCAACATTAGCCAATCTATTTAGTTGAAAAGCAGCTGCGCTTCCACAAAGATACCAAATCAAGGGGACACAGGACTACGCTTCCCTGTGGATGACATCACTTAACCTTGTACATCGTGTGAGCTACACATTCCGAAGGGGAATTCCACAATCAAGGTGGCTATCGGTCTTGTTAATCCTATCGACCGAACCAAGACACCAAGGATTCATAGAAATATAATCCAAGAAGGATATACTACCATCTCGGTAGATAAAGCTAAAAAAGGTTTTAGTGATTTGCCTCTTGACATTCCTAGAGGTGATGGCGAGAAGACTCTTGGAGAAGCAGAGAAGACATTCATTCTATGGCGTAAGCGCTACATCATCATTCCCGGGATGTCGCCTCCACCTCCTCCTGAACTACATCACAATAGGTGCGGATGAAAACACTACATCATTAATTTATATTGGCTTAAATAATTAACAATTTGCTCATAATAATGTCATTCCTTTTTTTGTAGTAGATCCTCCCCCAACCTAAGTCCAATTGTTCAATCGCCAGATCATCATAGTGCTCTATACGATGACAATGTGTTGGAAGGCGAGGCTGCATCCACACCATCTCCAAGGAGGTCTCCAACGCCGCAACCGCAACCTCTAAGGAGGTCTCCAACGCCGCTGCCACCACCTCCAAGGAGGTCTCCAATGCCTCCCCCGCCCCCACCTACCAAGAAGCCAAGTACTAGCAAGAGGCCAGCCCCGCAAACGAAGAACTAGCCCCCCGCCGGTAAAGAAAGCCATCGTGAAACCAAGGGCTATTCCCAAAATAATATCTGAAGAGAAGGAAGAAGTAACTGATGCATATAAAAAAGATATGTCTAGATTCTATGATAAACTTAAAAAGGATCAAGAAGCAAGGAGTAACCCGGAGAAACCATACTTCTTCGTAGCTCTAGATATTCTAAGAAAAAAGGTGGCTTCTTACCAGCAACAACAGCGGGAATCTCGTAAGCCGTCTAAATCAACGTTAACGGACTATGACCGCAGTCTCACCAAGTCAATTGAGGCGGCACAGAAAAAGAAGCGGGCAGGGAAAGGAGTTGCACAACTCGAACAACAATCGCACCAATCAGTCCCCCGCTAGTTGTTGGTAATGAATATGCTTTGAATTTAGGATTAATGCATCAGGCAAACATACCTCCGGATATCGATTTGGATCACCTTGGTGAATTTATTGAAGAGACTGGTCTCGACCTTTACCAGATGTTTGGTGATGGAAACATTGAGAGTGCGGCGGAGGTTGATATTTGGAAGAAAAAAATTGTACTAGACTAGAGTCTATACAACCCTCAAGCCTTAGGTGATCTAGAGACACAAATGTACCTGCTAAACAAGTGGTACATGCAGGCGTCTACCGGTGGATACTTCTGCATTGATGTCAGAATTAGAGACGAACATTGGTTCCATGACGATGATGTTATGTATGTTGACTTTGCAGAATTTCATCAACTATGCCATCTGACCTCTCTAGACAAAGTTATCATTAGCTGCTATTGCCTGTAAGTAATAATTCTTTCGATCTATTATTAAACTCATCATATGTGTGTATATGCATATAAATTATCCTAACAAGTACTATATATATGCAGATTTACAATGATAGAGCACAGAAAGAAAGGCTGCAATAAAATTGGTTTTGTTGATCCCCATATAGTATTCAAAGACCCAGTTACTCTAAAGCCTAATTGGAAGTCTAAGTCAGAGAGTAACCTCATGAACTTCTTAGTGAACCAATGCCATAAGAAGGATATACTCTTTCCCTACAACTTCAAGTGAGTGTTAATAATGTCGATCATCCTTAATGGCTCATATGTTGATTCTAGTTAATTAATGAGTGTCATGCGTTATATCCTATAAACACATTCAGCAATCACTGGATATTGATGGACATCGATCTGGTGAAAAGTCACTTGATAATCTATGACTCGATGAGAAAACCACAACAAGACTACCAAGATATGATAGATATTATCCAGAGGTAATTTCGGTATCTCTAGCAACTATATATACACACAAACATGATGATTAACTATATCTGATGATGTGGCAAATTTTTTATTGGGCAGTGTTTGGAAAACCTTTATTGAGAAGCAACACATGGGAAATGCAAAGCGCCACTGAATGTAATCCCTTTGAAAGTAAGTCCCCTAAATCGCATCATCTTTATTAATTAAACATATAGCTTTCATCGGATCACCAGATTGGATGACAAATCTTTTTCTCGTAAAGTGGTGTCTAAGGTAGGAACAGGGAAACAACTACTGTGGTTACTATGTTTGCAAGTTTATCAAAGAGCTCTCCCAAAGAACTCCTACAGAGAGACTCAAAGTACGTTAAAAATACACTATATATTTATTTAATTATTATTATTGATTGTGTTACTATGTCTTTATATATATATATGTATGTACATATATTAATTTATTTTCCTTTAAGTCAAACCTGTAGGCTCGATGGTTGGAGGAAAAGGTCATACGACAAGATCAAATCAAAGCAATTCAAGAGTCTATAGCCGGATTTTTTAATGACCAGGTCATCGATTCCAAAGGCAAGTTCTACTTTGACCCAACACTGCCATGGAAGTCAAGCTAGAGAATGAGAGGAAACTTGTTATATCACAAACAACTGTAATACAATCTTTTGTAATATATGCACATAAAATAATATAATGTAAAATACACATATGCATGCATGCATGTAAATATATATATGATGCATGCATGCATATATATATATATATATATATGCTTGAATTGTGTGATTTAATATGTTCATTGTGCTTGAACCAAAACATACTATACGCGCGTATAAATATATTATTAGCAGCGTACAATACGACTTCGAAAACCTATTTTGAAAAGAAAACAAAAAAATGAAAAGAAATGAAAAAAGAAAAAAAAAACTTCAGTCCTGGTTCGTATTACCAACCGAGACTAAAGGGTGCCGGCCTCGTGGCATGTCAGGAGGCACCTTTAATCCCAGTTGGTGTTACCCACCGGCCTTTAGTCCCGGTTCCTGACCCGGGACTAAAGGACCCCCTTTAGTCCCGGATGCTTGCTCCCGGGTGGGGAACCGGGACTAGAGGGGGTTCCCCACCGGAAGTAAAGGCCGTCTCTATACTAGTGAACGTCACAGACACGTCTTATTACTTAGCCCTAACCTCCTGTGTTTTATTTTGTGACATGGCACTAGACTCATCCGGTTTTTAAAATAAAATATTTTCTTGCCTTCTCAAGGATATGCAGCCATAGAACAAGGACAATGTATAGTACTCCCTACGTTCTAAATTGTAAGTCATTTTAGTTTATTAAGGTGCATAGTTTTTACCGTGTATCAAGACATAACATATATCTAGATACATAACAAAAATTATGTATCTAATAAAAAATAAAATGACTTGCAATTTGGATTTTTAGGGAATACTGTTGTATAGGTTGCCCCAAGCCTTCAAAGAACTCTAGCACTACCTCTGTCCTAGAGACAATGCAATTCTAGTATAGTGTCATATTTTAGTACCTTATATTTGACCAATTATAAATAAAAAAGTATCAATGTTTATAATACTAAATAAATACCATTAGATTAATAACAAAATTTGTTTTTCATAATAAATTAATTTAAAATCATAAATGTGAATATTATTCACTAGAAACTTGATCAAACATGAACAAGTTTTTGTGACATGCAACCCATAGTTGTATTCTTTTCAGGACAGATGTAGTATTTAAAGTTTGTGATTTGAGCAGGTTTTAATACAATGATGTGAGTGCCATTTTATGACATGACAATATTTTTTAGAAGAGAGATAAAATGAGTTTCATAAAATGGTTTAGCTCACTTTATTGCTATGGATAAGTCATGGAATTGAATGTTATGAAGAGACTATCATAAAATAAAATTATATATTAAAAATAGTTGTTTCATTCAAATTTTACAGCATTAATTCTAGCTGATGTGGTAGTTTGAAACAGCGCCATAAAATGTTTCACGAGGAATAGCTGATGTGACCAATGTACCTTGTAAGGCCATCTCGTAGTCACAGACTTAGAATCTACAGCCTGTTCGGTTGGCTGGTTCGTATCGTTGCTGGTTCATGAAGAAGTACTGCTGACTGATTTGTGTGAGAGAAAAATACTGTTCTGGCTGGCCTAGCCAGCCCAGCCAGCCCGCCCGCCCCAGCCGAACAGGCGGCTAATCGTGAGATGAATCGATTTCGAAAGTATTGCGTACCAGTACTACTCCCTCCTGCCTCCATAAAAAAGATGCAATGAATTATAAGATCTGTGCAAGTTAAACTAGCTTAACTTTAAATAAATTTATATTGAATAGTTTTAATTCATTTATATTTCTAACTAGGTTTTTATGAAAAAAAATATATTTCATATTTAATTTGCAGGTACTTATTTTGTATTAGAAATATTAGTACTTTTTTTATATAATTATGACTAAATTAGTCAAATTTCAAATCATTCGACTATAACACAATACTCTGCACTATAGGGATTTTTTACCTACCAATTTATAATCCAGGGTCCAAACACCAAACGGGCCAACAACCAGAATTTTAGACTTCTAGTGACGGCTTGTCCTAGTGTTTTAGCATTCAAAATTTAGTATAAATTTTTTCTACTAAATGCTGCCAAGTGAGGATTCCCCTGTGTTATAACAAGTGATAGTGTTTTACAACTACTTAAAAACACTAGGAGAATCTCATCATTTTGGTAGTGATGTACTCCCTCCGTTCAGAAAAGAATACAATTATGGGAAATGTGTCAGTCCAACTAGTTTAACTTTGACCAAGTTTATAGTAAACAGTATTCACATTTATGTCTCTAAATAAATTTATTATGAAAATATATTTTATAACTAATCTAATGTACTTATTTTGTCTCAAGGATGTTAGTACTTTTTCATCTAATTTTTGTTAAAGTCTAAACTGTTTGACTTCTCAAAATGTAAGAATTATATTTTTTTGTGGAATGAGGGAGTATTGTTACCATTGTCATACATGAAAGGAGTATATATATATATATATATGGTGAGTATATTCAGTAGCCAACTACAAAATAAGTTATTCTGTAGCCACCTCCCTTTACGATAATTTTATATACTAGTTTACGATAATGTCAATACATATTTACGATAGCTGGGTTACTATAACACATGGAGATATTTACCATAACGTTATAGTAAATCACTTAGTAAGGAGTTTCTATAATCTCATAAATTAACATAGTAATTATCGTAACTCAAAGTGGCTACAGAATAAGTTATTTTATAGCCCGCTAGTGGTAGTGTATATATATATATATATATATATATATATATAGTCCATGGAGCGCAGGGCACTGCTGAGATGAGTGATGAGTAGGGATGAAAATGGTACGGATATTTTCCGACCGTATTCGAAACCGAATCCGTTTAGAGGGGTTGAGATCTGTCCGTATCCGAGTCCGGATATCAAACATCTGATACCGTATCCGTATCCGAATACTCAAATCGCATATTTATGATGTCGATATCCAATCGTATCCTATACGACATAGTTGACAGTATCCGTATTCGAATCCGAATCCGGACAGAAATATGAAAACAAATGTAATATCGGTGATATCCGTCCGTATCCGATCCGTAGTGATGAGACATTGCAGGCGCCCTTGCTTACCATCGGCCGGGTCGGCGCCTCGGTTCTTGAGCTCTCGGTACATCTGGGAGAGCGCGCATGGCCTGCACCAGAAGTGGACGCAGCAGTCGCCGCACGGCTCCGGCGGCAGGCCGTACGCCGCCCGGAGCTTGCGACGGTAGGTGCAGGTGTAGAGGCAGTGACACGGGACCAGGACCACCCCGGCATGCAGCAGCAGGCAGTAGATCAGGCCGGCCAGACCACAGGCTGATGAAGTGATGATGCACACAACGTAAGACGACACTTGCTTGTTAATCTACAAGTTGTTCTTCTATCGTTCCACTTCAGTTCAGTTTGAACAGAAAACAGAGATCGTATCTTACATGTGACGCCCTTGTCTAAGACCTCTGCCACCTGTCCGAACGGGATACACGGGCAGAAGAACGACAGGCAACCTGCAGCACCACCGTCGGTTATTACCAGCTGTAGCTGGTGAAGTCGTCGTCTTTAATTTGGCTCGCAGGAAAAATTCCACAAGAACTTACATATGTATACGCTTAATAATCTATATGATGTATTATTACTGCAACTTGGACTGAAAATTACACAAGAATATAATCTATTATAATCGATTTGTGTTGAATAAGGCTTTAGTTGTTTTTCCAGAAGAAGAATGGCGACTCACAGCTCTTGCAGTCGCTGAAGCAGCCACAGAGGCCGGTGGTCCATGCCCCCGCCGGCGGTGGATACCCGCCGCTCATCTTCTAGTTCTAGCGCGGATCCGAGGTTATAACAATTAACAATCGAGATATAAGTGCGAGTGCATCAGCTTGGCAATTAACCATATTTATAGATGCGGTCTAGAAAGGCCAGGGGCTGTAGGCTACTAGGCTGTCTGTTCTACCAATCAGATTAAAGAATGGATTTGGTTATGCCAAAAATAAACGGACATCTTATTTGATATTATATATATGCTGGGAGACGGAGACTCCATCGAATTTAATTTGCTACCTATAGGATTTATTTAATTTCATCTCCCTTTGTTCCAGTAGGAAAGTTGTTTTAGCTTTGTCATAAATCAAACTTCATTATCTGGTTTTCATCCAGTTTATAGAAAATGCACAAACATTTACAACGTCCAAACTAGATTTATTATATACACTATTAAATATACTTTTTTTGATACTGTACATATTAATATATTTTTCTATAAACTTGTCAAAGTTACACTACATTGACTTATGCCATTGTCAAAATGGTTTTCGCCAATGGCAATCTCACCGCTGGTTTTATTCAAACTTGTAAGAAATACCAATCCTATCAAGGTTTTAGTGATTTTGGTTGTTGACTGACAGCGTAACCATTTGGACTAACAATGATTGCGAGCACAGAAGGCCGGTACAATAGTCCATAGAATGCAAAGATGCACTTGAGCTAGTATACAAGGTGAAGATAAAATCAGTATTTTTTATGGTCATTATATGACAAATCCGACAATCAACATATCGGTTAAGTGAAAGACTATATCAACATCATAGTAGCCCAAATGACCTCAATCTGTGGCACAAGCCACATGAAACACACCATGGTGCAATCTCATGTGTTAATCTAATGACAGTTTGATCCTAGGGCTGTCATGAAGCATCCCATGGGATAAAGGGCCCACCATCCATGCAAGAAATCACAAATTGTCGGAGAAACTACCTTCGATACCTACCAACCGCCTTGGAGAAGCATTGAGAAGCGTAGGATCATGAGGCGGTGTATCCCATGGTCAGCCAACCACTTGGGAGGAGTCACTCAACCCCACCTAGCAGGCAAACCACCTCTCCCTTTAGCTAAAAATGCCCCCTCTGCTCATACACACCATAAAAAGAGGTGTTGGCACCACTCTCCAAACATCACTCTAGTTACTCTCTCTTTAGTTTAGGTTGGCTTAGTTGGGAGGTAGAGTTGAGTCAAGCATTGCTTGGTGGGTTCTAGAAGTAGTCTTCAGGAGTCTGGTACAGCTCTTATATATTTCCCTTTGTAAGACATTTCAAGTTATCAGTATATTATATTTCTACATACATCATTTGAGTGCAACTTATTCCTTGCAGTTGCCTTGATCTCTATTTAAACCATAGGGTTATAATCTTAGTCTTGTTTAGTATAACGGGATCCTTCATAGCATGAGTTTCCTTGCTCCTTAGTGGATGCTCTAGTCTGAGATTAGAGTAGTACCATATAGTGTAAACGTGAGTTTCATAGTTTTTCTAAAATCATGCTCATTCTTTTTTTTTTTGATAAGGAAGAGCTCGTCCTCAAATCATGCTCATATTATGGCGCCTAAATTGGAACTATTTGAGTCTTCTATGGACTTGTTTTGGTTTTTAATTGCCAATGGATGCACTTGTATATATTATAATTATCTTAGTATAAAACAAGTGTTGTCTGATCATGTTAGTGTCACTTGACTCTATGTATGGCCATGTATAGGAAGCATGCATTGTTTGTCGTCAAAGTATGGATGACATGACTTATAGATACCACTCCAGAAAAACTAGCAATACAAAACAAATTTTAGAAAAAGCCTAAAAGATAATAGATAACGAGAGTATCTAATAGCGAGAATAGTCTGTGTCACTTAGCTTTCTACGTAGTTTGGCTGGTCAGCATCAACTAATTGTAATAAATAGCGAGAGTATCCGCTAGCAAATAAACATTTAAAGGAATTCATACAAAAAATAAAAAAATTTCAAACTAGCCACCATAAGATATTTATGAGCACCACTATCAACAATATAAAAAGTCAGTACTGATATATAACGACTGAACGTAACTCATTGAAACAGCCTATATACCAACATATAAGGAGAAGTTAAAGATGGGTTGTGGTATAGTGATATATATGATTTTTGAAAAAAAAATGAAAGTACTTTGCTAAATTCTAAGCTAAAACAATTTTTCTATGATTTTTCTTATATTAAACTAGATTTGGGATTTTAAATCGTAATTTTTTTCTAAAAAAACATGTAATATTTTTTAAAAGAAATATTTGTAGTCTGAATTACCCCTGAACCACGAAGTCCGATCTACTGTACACCCTTGTAGTTGACGTGACGTGACACAGCTGGCGTGATGTTGTTTTACAGTTTTAGAAAAAAAAACATAGAGTATACAAACAAATGATTTTATATAAAAATTTAAACTAAAAGGGGTTAAAATTCTGGTTTTCTAAAGGGGAAATCGGATTATCATAAAAGTTAATAATTAACGGAGTCAGAAAGATAAACACTCGCTCTTCTAGGACCAGGCCCAGCCCAGCCCATCCAAGGGTCCAATCAGGCAGCTACTCGCTTGGCTACAGGCCTGCTACACATCTGCTGCCCCCTCCGCTCCGCTGTAACACCATAAAAATTACAAGATTTTCAAATAGGTAAATTTGATTTAATTTGGTATTTTGTAAGCATTTCAACCTAGAAAAAAAACTTTGTTAAAATGAAAATCAAATATAAGGTTTAGCAACTTGTTTGTGCATTGGAATTATTGGAATGTGTAACTTTGTCAAAAATTCAAAATGATTCAAATGGATTTGAAAAAAAAAATTAAAAAAAATTTCCTCTCCCCCTCACTCTCTTTCGGCCTGGTAGCAAAATCAGCAAGCAGCTGGCCCAGCTCCCCATTTTTCTCTTCCCCACGGCCTACTCTCTCTTTTTCCTTCCCCTTCTTCCGCAGGCCTGCCCAACTTCGCACACCACCCGACCCAGCAGAGCCCGCATCACCGCGCCTCCTCTCTCCCTTGCTCTATCTCGCTGACCAACGGACCCCGCCTCCTCTTCGCGCGTAGTCACTAACGCACCGGGCCCATTTGTCAGCGTCATCTCTTTCCTCCCATCCTGGAACCGGACTCTACTCCACCAGAGTCCGTCGTTGCCCCATTCCGCGCGATGTGGCGTGCTCCCCACGCCATAGCCCCCTTATAAGCCGGAGGCCCTACGCTGCATCGCCACCACCCCACCGCATAACTCTAGCGCAAGCCGCCGCCTCCACCCGAGCTTGCAGCGCCCCGCTTTTTTATCTCGCCGATGGGCAGAGCAAGGTTGTCGACGTCGTCTGCTTCTCCCCTTCCGTCCCTGACCTGCTGCCAAGTTTCGCACGGAGGTAAGCAAGCCGTAGGTGCCATCTACCTCTACCCATCTAGCTCTCTGTCATTCTCGCACCATCGCCGGCGAGCCAGAGCCGTCAAATCAAGTGCCGCACCGCCTCTACTTGCTCGCAGCCGCCCTAGATCCCCCTAGACGAGCTCGCCGTGTGCCCCTCTTTCTCCCCATGCCATCTCCGAGTCTACCGTGGCCTCTAGGGTTGTCCATGTTATCGCCGATGAGCTCTGTGTTGCCAGCCATGGAAGCCACCACGCCGGAGACACTGTGCCGGCCAGAGTAATCCTCCCAACCTTCGGTAGCCATCTAATCTAGGTGGAACGATCAGGATTAGAACATACCCCTTCGCACCTTAACCGGTTTCCACCACATCACCGCTGACCTGGTCGCCTCCGACCCACCGTCGCACTTTTGCGCTTAGCCCCCTACAGTTTCACATAATTGAACCCACAGTCCAAGGCGTGTTTCCAGAATACGTTTTCCTATTCTGAAAGCGTAGTTTCTTTCTAGTAGATTCAAAATATGTTTTCATCTCTTTATAGTTTTGCCACTAGTTTTCTTTAGACCATAAAATCTTTGTTTTAACTCTAATTCAATCCGTTCAAGTTGCGTTAGATTCGTAATTACGTAATCTACATGTTCATACTATTATTAAACATGTTTTTAACTTTTGAAATTCGAGGTTAGATTTAATCTATTATTTTATGAAAGGAAATCTTGTTTAATTCATAACTTCTTTGTTATAGCTCCGATTAGTGTGTTTATCGTGTCTGTGTGTTCGTAGCAACGTGTAGAATATTTTTAAAACCTTTTCACTTATTGTTTCATATGTTTGATGTATTGTTCTAATTTAATTCTATTGTTTGCTTTGTGTATGATTGCATGGATGCTTGTGTGGTGCTTTATGATCATGTCCAGTGGATGAGCTTTGTGTTGGTGATATAAAAGAAGTTGGTGATCTAGAAGAAGTCCTTTGGAGGTTACAATTCAATAGAAGAAGGATCTGAGTTTAAGGCAAGTATAGCATAGGATCTTCCTTGTTGTCCTATACACCTCTAATCATTTAATTCATACTACATGTGTCTACCTTGAATACCACTAAGGATTTTCTAGTACTTTGTTACCCCGTACTTTGATACCTATGGGGTATTACATTGGGTAGTATGATGCTAGTGCTCAAACTAAAGCCATGATCTTGTAACTTGACTAATGGTATATGCAATAAACACTAAAAGATGCTTTTTAGCAACATGGAACAATGGGCTAGAGCATTGGGTTGTTTTTATGGTGCTCTAGATTCCTCTCCCTAAGGACTTATCTATAAGCGAACATCTGGGACTTACAGTACAACTGTAAGGGCTACATGGCTCTGGCTTTAGCTCAGTATGAGGACCTTTTCTAGCTTGTTAGTGGTTACCTTTATGGCGCAAGAGGGGCTCTGACAGGTATGATCTCGACCTACCAAGAGGGTGCACTTTGGTTTCTTGGTATTTTGTTAGTCATTCCTTGGAGGGGGTCATGCTTATTGATGGGGAAACCTTAACAGCCCTAACTTGTTAGACAAACCTTTGAAAGGCTTCATAGTGAACCCTGCCGACCTTCCTTGGAAGTGGGTCAAGAGACTAGTTACCTCGAGCGAAAGGGTAAATCATGACTCACAGTGAAAGTGTACAAATCTCTGCAGAGTGTAAAACTATTATAACAGCCGTGCTCATGGTCACGAATGGCCTTGGACCCTTACAGAATAGATGATGAACACTGATGATACTGATGTTGAAGATGCTCATTAATGATTACTATTTATGTTATTCATTATTAATGTTTACCTGATCATGTGTGTAAGTGGACTTATGAATAAACTTGTTACTCCACCATTGCTAAAACCATGAGTCATTAAAAGCTAATCATAATTAAACCAGTGTTAGCCTTTTGAGCCTCATGAACCCCATGTTATATTTGTTGAGTACGACATGTACTTACGTTTGCTTTATTTTTCAATTATTTGGATAAAAATCTCGGATGGGTACCAAATGGCTAGAGTTTAGAGGAATTAGGCTTGTAATCAACAAGTCAGTTGTCCATGTGGAATTGGAGTCTTCACCCAAAGATCGAAGTTGTCTTTTCGCTATTTGCTGTCTAAGATTATATCCTTTATACTAAGTATGTTATGTATTGAGCATTGTCTTTCGATATTACCCTTATTTGTAGCTATATGTGAGAGTTGACTTCCTAGGCTCTCATATGGTGTGTATTTGGATTTGTTCTTAAAACTAGGTGCTACAAAGTGGTACAGGAGCAATACTGACTGTAGGACACAAGCCTAGTATAACCTGGTCATTTTAAGGTTTAGAAGTTGCTACAAAAACCCTTACTCTGTGAACCTTGATATTTTCTTCTCTACTATATCTCTACCCTTGCTATTACACTCTACCTTGGTGCTTATTTTAAAGTCTTTGTTCTCATCTTCAATCCTTGGTGTGATATGCTTTTAGAACTGTTCCTCACCACCTTCTTGCATAATCTAAAGATGAGTCTTAGGATGGTTACCCCTGGTATAATGAGGACGATAGTATCGCAAGTCGAGTCAATGAATGACTTGTGCACCTTTAGTGTTTCGTTGAATTATCATTATGTTTATGCTTGTTTTGGATCTTTGTAATGATTGCAATGATCTTGTTGGGTGTTCCCACTATTTCATTTAGTTTGTAGGCCTAGGGTATAAGGATTAATGAAATAAATAGTTGAGTTATGGTTTTCTTCGGATTTCCCTATCCTGGCTTTATTGGCTTATATCTCTATTCTTGGATGACAAAAAATCATGAGAAAATTCTGTACAATAGTAGACTTCAATATCTTTCTATGACCGCAAGAACCACCCTCATATCTGTTTTGGTTATGGAGTTATGAAAATCACAAGATGATGCAACCGTGCTGTCTAAAATCTAGAGTAGTTTCTGTTGTGTACTATTTTTGACTACATGAATTGCAGAATTTGGAAAAGTGTTCTATAAGGAAGTTGTGGAGGATTTGATAAGCTTTCCAACGGTATAAGCTACAACTTCATTAGATTAATAGAATGAGAGTTACAGCTGTTTTACTGCCCTACTATTTTTCATCCCGCGAGGAAAAATTAAGTTGTTTGTTCTTAGATATGCACATGCATTCCTTGGCACGTCAGAAGGACATTATGATAGTCAGCATACCAAGAAGAAGATGCAAGCTACCCTTTTTGTGTCCCCTAGTTGATCTTTTCTTATGGGCGGTAGCCAAGTTGAAGTATTCATAAGATGAAGTTTCTTACATTCTAGCGCTTTGTTTGGGAGTATTAGTTATCTCTGGGGTTTGGTCTTCTCTTGTCTCTATTGCCATCAATCCTATCTTGTCATCTCTTGAAGCTACAATTAAGGATGTTATGAACGACTTGAGTTCTAATTCATACATGTTGAAAATAGATGGTTGCTACCAGGAGAAGTGCTTCGCATGATGACCGAAGGAATCCTGCCAATTCTAATCCACCACCATCAAATCCCACATCTATAGAGCAAGCTTTGATGACGTAGACTCAGTTATTACAGACTATTGCTCAAAGTGTGTTGAACCACCTACATCAAGCACCACCTATTGACAAGCATAGTGAATTTATGAAGGGAACCGACATTCTCTCATACAAGCAAACCACTAGAAGCTGATGACTAGCTTAGAGCTGTGGAGCGATAATTGGACATAGCTCAGTGTGATGGCCATGAGAAGGTGCTTTTTGCGTTCGACCAACTCCAGGGCGTAGCACAAGACTGGTGGGAGTCTTACCAGTATGGACGTCCCAACAATGTTGGACAGAAGGAGTTTAGCGAGAGCTTCAGGTAGTACCACATTCCCATAGGTGTGGTAGAACTCAAGCTAGATGAGTTTTGAGCTCTCAAGCAAGGATCTATGACTGTGTGTGAGTATCGTGACATGTTCACTCAATTGTCACGCTTTGCTCCAAGAGAGGTGGATAGTGATGCTAAGAAGCAAAAACACTTTTTGAAAGGACTGAATGATGGTTTGCAAGTATAGCTAATGATCGTGGTGTATGCTGACTATTAGATGTTGGTGGATAGAGCAAATGTAATTGAGAACAAGCGTCGAGAGATGGAAGAGAAAGTGTGATCTTCAACGCCAGTTAAGAAACACTCATCGTCGTTTTGCTACACAACTAGAATGTCAGTCACACCCTATGAATCTACTTGGGAGTACAGATCAGGATCAGTATCAGCAACCCAATGATGAAGTGTAGCATTTTAGCTCTCAACAACCATGTTTGTCGCCTTCTACTATCACCTTGATGAGGACAAATACTCCTACTAGCGAGGAAGATTATGATTGTGGTGAGATTGAACACTATAAGAACGATTGTCATGAGACGGTTGCTGAGAGTAATCAAAGCCAGAATCAACAGTAGTAGGAGCTAGAACAGAATGTCCATAAGGAGCAGCTGCAAGGAAATAAGTTAAAGTGAAACTACGTTCAAGGCAGGTTGAATAATGTATATATGATTACCACTCATGGAGCTAAGGAGGTCATTTATGGTTGATTGCAGTAAGCTCAACCACTACCATGGTTTTGTTTAACCCCAGTGCTTCACATTCATTCATATCTAGGGAATATGTAGAAAATCATAAGATAACTATGCTTCCGATGAGGAAACCCCTAATAGTTAGCTCTCTAGGAGGAGAAATGAACGCAAACCGCATATGCCCGAATGTTAGTCTTGACGTAAAGAGCGTAAACTTTAAGGCAAACCTTATTGCTTTGAGGTTAAGGGACATTGATGTTATCCTTGGAAAGGGATGGTTGTCTACTTGTAAGGGAGTGATTAAGAATGCCTAACGTTCGGTGCTTCTAATAACATCGTCAGGAGAAAGAATTGAGTATGAGGGTATTCAACCTGCACCTAGGGAATACGAGGATGATCTATTAGAAGGTGTGTACTCTAAGGATAGTAAAGTGGACTGTGAGTTTTCAGATGTCAATGTAGAGGAACAAACACCTTTGGAGGAGATCAATAAGATACATGATCACGCCTATGCAAACTATCCAACTAAGAAGGGTCTGAATGCTCAAGGTGCCATATGAAGTTTAGTTATGCTCTCTAGCTCTCACTTGGAAGAATCGGTTAATCTGATAAGAAAGGTGATACCCAAAGGATGTATATCACTTAAGGGCTTCATCATCTAGAGTAAGTATCCTTTGCTCGATTGATAAGTTATTGGATAATCTACGAGGAATGGATGCATTCATTAATATGGCTCTACAATTCGAGCTATCCTTAGCTGGGAGTCCAATCTTCAACATACATAGGACAAGTAGGCATTGATGACATAGGAATGAGATATCTGATAACTATAGATGGTTCTATGGAGTCCCAGGGAGCACCATCGGCTGTGGAGGAAGAGGACGAGGTCAAGGAGATTAAGCATGAAGGATCACGACCTCAAGCCGTCTGCATCCTCCGCAAGCGAGGGGAGGAAATTGTGGTCATAGAAGAGGAGGACACCACCAGGGAGGTGAAGAGGCTACGGTCCACCCTCTACACAACTATGAAGTAAATTGAGGTTAGTATTATATCAACGATGTCCGTCTTTGGCGTTGGAGACTATGGTCTTTTATAATCTTGTTGCTTTGCAGGGCATAGCGTGGACTACTGCACAACGGCAGCAGTTGATCAAGAGGATGGAGCCCTTTGCCGAAGAGAACGAGAAACTAAGGGAGACGATGAAACTGATGGAGAAGAACATCCAGAGGGCCCAGCACGAAAGGGATCTTGCTAAATCAAACAGCAAGGATCTAGAGTACCAAAAGGGCACCTTATCCAAGCAGTTGAAGACCGTCTCCGAGCAGCTAGAGCACGCCTCTGAGAAGAAAAAAATGTCTTTGAACAGCTGGAGCGCACCTCCGAGCAACTAAAAAGCGTCTCAAAACAGAAGAAAGGTATTGCGGATCGGTGAATTTGTTCTATAGTGCCAAACAGTCCTGATGTTGCTGTCGACTGTTAGATTTGTAGAGCAAGATGCGGAGCTCGGCTGGTTGTGTCAAGTCATCGGTCAACTCCAAGAGGAGAAGGAAAAGGCATCTAGGCGAGCAGAGAAACTGGCTGAGGATCTGGAAGGTGAGTCGTTCATGGTTGAGTTATTGCTGAAATGATTTCTTCATTCGATGGATCCCTTTAGTGTCTGCAGAATACCGTCGTAGAACTAAGGCATAGTTTGATGTGCTAGAGCTAGAGGCAAACATCTAGAGGGGAAAACTTGACGCCATGGTGGCCGGAGTCAGGCCGGTGCTCGACTGTATCGATATGGAGGTAGCTCCTCAGCCCGACAATAGGTCGCCCCATCCAGACGCCATCATTGATAGGTGCAAGGTGGTGTGGGAGAACTTCAAAGGCTTCAACCAAGAAGCCATAGTCTCCATCATGATGCATGCCCTGGCGGTGGTCCGGTCTCACTACCCTATAATCAATCTTTGAGCGATAGGGGCCGGATTCGCTAGAGGGACGGTGCAACGAAGGAAGAGCAGCTGAAAGATGAGGTGGAGGACACGGCGAAGAGGCTGGCCGGCGATGTCGATATGTTCGGCAAGGTAGATGGTGACGGCCAAGCTCAATAGCCTGAGTGGAGAGGAACCTGTATGGAACATCTAGAAAGGGGAGTTAGATGCACGAGGGCATAAGCAAACATTTGTATATTTGTATAAATGTTGTAAGTGGATCACATGTGCGTGTTTAGGCGGCTTGCTAGCACTTGCGGTGAAAAGGAGACATGTTGTTAACCCTAACGCATTTATATGTGGTATAAGTAGCGTCTGAGCAGTTAGTTTGTTATAGGGCTCTTGTCCTTGGCTAGCCCGTATTCCATAATGTCGAGTGCTAGAGCCCATGCACGTGTAGGAGGAACAGACGTGACCGAAGAACCACAGCGACGACCCATAATGCAGAGCGCTGGAGCCCGTAGCACGTATAGGGAGAGATCGGAGATAGGGTTTTCTCCAAAGAACATAGAGCGGAACGTTTGCTGCTCAATGGTTGGCGAAATATGTTAAAGATATTTTAGTATGGAGAAATGGGGTGAAGCATTTATTGAGATCACGTATAATTGTCAGAGTTTGTTAAGGAGTATCTTAGAGCTGGTAATCATAAATGGAGATTAAACTGGAGTGGAGAAAAATGGAGACAAATTATGATGATGAAAACTTTATTTATTATGGAGTAAAGAGTACATATCTGGAGCGTTTCTAGGATAGAAACGTATAAGGTGCTCGATATGCCATGAATTGGGGATATCGATTCCCTCCATGTCACATAGCCGGTAAGACCCTGGTTGGGTAACCTCTTTGACCATGTAATGCCCTTTCTAGGGGGAGGAGAGCTTGTGCATCCCTTTGGTTTTATGCTTTCTACAGAGAACGAGGTCACCGACCGCAAATAAACGACCTTTGATATTGCGATTGTAGTATCTTCGCAGGCCTTCTAGGTATTTGGCTGTGCAGATGCAAGTGATCAGGCTTTCTTCTTTGGCTCTATCGATGTCCTCTGACCAAATAGCTATGGCTTGCTCTTCATTATAATGTTCCACCCTAGGTGCTCGAAAGGCAATGTCCACCGGAAGTACGGCTTCTGAGCCATAGACCAAAAAATATGGAGACACACCGGTGTTGCGACTAGCTTGAGTGCGTAGTCCCCAGACCATAGCTGGGAGCTCTTTGAGCCATTTGCCTAGATGCTTTTTCCTCTTTCTGGTATAGTCTCTTTTTTAGGGCATCGAGGATCATGTCGTTCGCCCGTTCAACCTGACCATTGGCTCTAGGATGCGCAATAGAGACGTATTTGACAAAGATGCATCGGTCTTTGTAGAAGTCCCAAAAATGGTGACCGGTGAATGTAGTTCCGAGGTTGGTGATAATGCTATTCGGGAGACCGAATCTATGGATGATATCTTCGAAGAGATCGACTGCCTTCTTTGCAGTAGCCGAAACAAACGGCTTGTATTCGATCCACTTGGAGAACCCATCAATGGCGATGTATACGTACCAAAAACCATGTGGCGTAGGCTTGAAAGGCCCAATCATGTCGAGTCCTTAGCATGTAAAAGGCCAAGAAGCTGGGATGGTCTGCAATTCCTACGCCGTCACATGTATTTGCTTAGCGAAAAATTGACATCCTTCACAATGTCGTACGAGGTCTTCCACATTGGAGATGGACGTGGGCTAGTAAAAGCCATCTCGAAAAGCTTTGCCGACCTGGTTTCTAGAGGTCGCGTGATTGCCATAGGAACTAGAGTGAATTATGAGGAGTAATTTTGCACCCTCTTCATGGGTGATACATTTCTGTAGTATCCCTTCCTTGGCGCTTTCCCTCATCAACTTCCCATCTACCAGCATGTAATGCTTGCTGTGACGGATGGGGCGTTCAGTTTTGGTCTTATCGGCGGGTACGTCGACGCTGGTGAGGTACTTGATGAACTGTTCCCTCCAATCTATGACCGACGAAGGTACTGTAACTCAGTCCACTCAGCGATGAAGTCGGCTAGCGCCTACGACTTAATGGTCATCTAGCTTCTAAATTCTATGGAATAAGTGCCGAGCTCGACTGCCTACTTGATGATGCGAACATTGGCCTCTTTGTTATGGAGGATGTCCCCTAGAGGGAACTCGGTAACCATGGCAAACTTGTAGTACTCGAAGTAATGGCAGAGCTTGCACGACGTGACTAGAATGGCGTATAACAGCTTCTGAACTTGAGGGTAACGAGTTTTGGACTCATTAAGAACCTCACTAATGAAGTAGACCGGACGTTGTACCTTATAGGCGTGTCCAACTTCCTCATGCTCAATGATGATAGCTGTGCTAACGATGCGAGAGGTAGCGGCGATGTAGATCAATAGGGTTTTGTTTGGTTGAGGTGCCATCATGACCCAGGGCTTCGTTAAAAACAACTTGAGCTGCTCGAAGGTTGTATCAGCCTCCTCTGACTAGGAGAAGCGCTCGGAGGCCTTAAGTAGTTTGAAGAATGATAGTCCCTTTTCGCCAAGGCATGATATAAAGCGGCTGAGAGTAGCCATGCACCCCGTGAGCTTCTTTATATCCTTTACGCAGGTCGATCGTTTCATATTGGTAATGGCAGAGACCATGTCGGGGTTGGGTTTGATACTGCGGGTGCTTATGATGTAGCCCAGGAGTATGCTAGATGGAACTCCAAAGATGCACTTTGAAGGGTTCAACTTCCATCTGTATCTTTTCAGGTTGGCGAACATTTCTTCGAGGTCGGCGATGAGACTATCGGCGGTTTTGGATTTGACGACCACATCATTGATGTAAGCTTTGACATTGCGGCCTATCTGTTGGTCAAGCACATCTGGATGGCCCATTGGTAGGTCGCCCCGGCATTTTTTAGTCCAAATGACATGGTGGTATAGCAATACGCACCGAAAGGTGTGATGAACAATATTTTGATCTGGTCATCCTCTTTAAGAGATATCTAGTGATAGCCAGAGTTATAGTCGAGGAAGGAGAGGAGTTCATAGCTGACGGTGGAGTCCACAACCTCGTCTATCCGAGGTAGATCGAATGGGTCTTTAGGGCAGTGTTTGTTGAGATCAGTGTAATCAACGCATGTTCTCCATTCTTTATTCTTTTTTTTGAACAAGAACTCGGTTTGCCAACCACTCAGGATGATACACTTTTTTAATAAATCTAGCTACTAGGAGCCATCTTATTTCTACCCAAATAGCCTCCTTCTTGTCTAGCGTGAATCGTCTGAGCTTCTGCTTGATCGGCTTGGTGGTCGACGAGACATTCAAGGAGTACTTGATCTTCTCTCGTGGTACCCCCGGCATGTCTGCAGGTTTCCATGCAAACACATCGGCATTGGCACGTAGGAAGGAGACGAGCGCGCTTTCCTATTTGGGGTCAAGATGAGCCCCAATCTTAGCGATCTTGGTGGGATCGTTGAGGCCGAGGTTGGCCTCCTTCGTTTCCTTAGACTTAGCGGAGGCACATGGAGGCTCCAGCGCTGGGATCTCTAGGTCATCGGCAGGCACCGTCTTGGCGTCAGTGACTGTACTGGCCATCTGGATGGAGAGGTCGATGGCTTCGATGAGGGAGAGACTCTCTATTTTGCAGGGGTAGGCGATGGAGAGGTTGGCCCGTAGGGCCAGAACTCCTATAGGCGAAGGCATCTTCAATACCTGATAGGCGTAGTGTGGTATGGTCATGAACTTGGCCATAGCTAGCCAACCAAGTATGGCGTGCTAGGCGGTGTTGAAGTCGGTGACGTAGATGTTGATCTGCTCGACACGGAAGTTGCTAGCCGTGCTAAATTGTACCAGGAGGGTGATCTCTCCAAGCGGTTTGGATGCCCTGCCAGGTGCCACACTCTAGAAGGAGGAGTCAGAGGGGGTGAGGTCTTCTACTCCAAGGCCCAGCTCCTTTAGGGCTCCGGCAAAGAGGAGGTTCAGGGCACTTCCGCTGTCGACGAGTACTTTCCTAAAGAGTACTTTCTTGATGGTTGCATCGAGAATGAGGGGGAAACACCCTGTGTAAGGAATGTCCGCCCATTGGTCGGCCCTGCTAAAGCTAATGGGGACCTTAGATCAGGGGCAATAGCTAGGGTCAGCGATAGCGTCATCTGTGTTGACGGTGAGCACCCGGTGGGCGGTGAGTTTTCGATCTCTTCTGCTCTTGACGACGGCGAGGCCCCCAAAGATAGTGGCGACCACTTTGTCATGATCTTAGAATGTGTTATTGTTGTCCCTAGGTGGTCGATGACCTCTGGCTCCTTCATCATTGTCGTCATCCTTCTTTTTGATCTAGAACTCCTTAGCCAAGCCAAGGCAATCCTTTATCTTGTGCTTGCTGTTCTTGTGGAGGGGGCATGGGCCTTCAAGGATTTTCTTGTACTGCTCGTCGTAATTACGCTTGGCGCAAGGTTTGTCAACGGTGGCGATGATGTGGTCTGGTCGATGGCGGCGATACTGACCAGCTTTAGACCCTTTCGACTATTTGCGGCCACTGTCCTGATGGTGGCCGCAGTCGTCATAGCGGCGGTCACTATGGCATCGTTCGTCGGGGCGCTCGTCGCTGCGGTGAGTTGGGCAGTGAGTGCCCGCATCCTCATTGAAGCGAACTTTGGCCTCTTCAACGTCGGTGTACTGATCGGCGGCTGTGATCATCTTGCCAATCCTCTTTGGTGGCTTACGATTGAATTTGGAGCGGAGGTCAAAGTGATGGAGTCCTCTAATAAAGGCGGTGATGACTTCAGCTTCCATGATGTTTGGAATAGAATTCCTCATCTCGAAAAATTGTCTGATGTAGCTACGGAGGAGCTCGGACAATTTCTGATAGATTCGATTCAGATCGTGCTTGGTGCCCAGCCGAGTACACGTAGCCATGTAATTGTCGGTGAAGACCTTCTTCAACTGTTCCTAAGATTCAAAAGAATCTGGGACGAGGCTTGTAAGCCAGTTTATTGCGGTCGATGTGAGCATGGTGGGCAGATAGTTCACCATGACACTGGTACCTCCCTCGACGGCGCACACAGCGGTGGCATAAGCTTGTAGCCATTGTGTGTGGTTCATCCGCCCCTCGTAGGGCTTGACCTCGGTGATTTTGAAACCACGGGGCCACTGGAATGTTTGGAGTGCTCTCGTGAATGCTCGGGGCCCTTCGGGATCATCACCGTCAGGATCAGCAGCATTGCTAGCGTTAAGTGGCTGGAGGGCTGCATCCGGATTACCAAATTCTTGCTCGTATTCTTGACGCTGGCGTACTTCCTCCTCATGCCAAGTGAAACGGCACCCGTCGATATGACGTCACGCATCCCAGAGATTGTTGATGTGCGCTTGGACATCTTGGTCGAGTTGGCGAGGGTAGTTGATACGGTTCCCCCTAGCTTCCCCTGGTGGGGTTGTCCATCATCACGATGTTGGTCGGTGAAATGGCTTCTACTGGGGTGGCGACTGGATCTTGGCGCGGTGGATCGGCGATTCGAGCTTATCGAGTAGGAAGGTCCCTGATCCTGTAGGATCTCATTGACCTGGCAGTGTGTAGCTTTAAGCATTGCGGTGACCTTGGTGACTTCTGGCGTTTGCTCAAGCCGAGCGAGCTCATTAGCGGCCATTACCATGTTGGCGCTTGGGGTCTTGTAGACATTGTGGCCATCAACACGGACGAATTCATCGTTGAGGTTGCGGCGATGTGGGCATGGCCTCCCTTGCGAGTCGAGTTGTTCTCCGTTGCGAGCAGCCTCAGCTAGCGCGATGGCGTCCTCATTCGCTCGGCGCTGTGCATAGTTGGTGTTTCTATTGACCTGAGCTGCGTGGTCCTCGTTGGTTTCTCCATCTTGAGGAGGACTATCGATGCTGACATTAAAAATCCCACCTCCTCGGAAGGGCAGAAAAGGAGGTTGGACGCCGTCGATTTCGGTGACAATCTCCGTAGAGCCTTGGGACTCGGAGTCCGGATTTTCCTCCAGGATGGTGTGGAGGGATTCTTTGGGACATTGGCCGATTTGCAGCATATTAACAGTCGACGAGAGCTGGTCAGCGTTCGGGTTGGTGAGAGGGTAGATGTCTCCAATCTGATCGGCGAATTTGTCCTGTAGGGTATCCTGATGGTTGGTGTCCGTATCCCCTGGAGTTTCCCGTTCGGCTTCCGATAGATCGAAACCAAAAGGTGGTCGGCGCCGAACCAGAGTGGTTAGAGCCGATTCCGTGTGGGAGAGGCAACCGGCAAGCTTCTGGTCGACCTGATCGATGGATGCAATCAGATCGTCGTTGCTGATCCGCTTCCTCGGGTAGCGGGAGAACAGGCGGCGAGTTGTTGGTGATGACAACCTCGGAGGCGGTTCTGAGATCGGATCTATCGTTGCAGGTGTTGGTATGGTTGGCGCAGAATCGATCTGCACCGGCTCGATGATCTCTCTGTCTCCGTCAGCATTGATGGCCCAAGAGATCGATCCAACTATAAAGATCTGGTCGGGCTTTGGAGAGGACGAAGAGCCTGCAAAATGTACCATCTTGTTCGTTATGGAAACAGCACGCACACCCCTACCTGACGCGCCAACTATCGGCAGTTTATCGTCGGCAGTCTTTCGATGGGTATCCCACGAAGGTAGATTGATCGGCAGTGGTACACGTAATAAGAAAAAGAAGGCAACAGAGACACAAGAGTTAGATAGGTTCGGGCCATCAGCACGACGTAATACCCTACTCATGTGGTCTGTCGGTTTGTATTGACTATCGTATGATATTGCGTGTGTTTTGAGGGAGTCCCCTACCCGCCTTATATAGCCGGGGATAGGGTTACAAGTCGATTAGATTTGGGAGATAACCGGTAAGTAATAACAGATTACAGGAATCATGGGATCAAGCATATCCTAACAGATCTCGTAGCATCTTCAGGATATCACCCTTGACGTCTTGCGGTACATGCCGAGCAGTACCATACACCGTAAGTCTTCGTCTTTATGGGCTGGACCACCCCGGCGACGCAATCCATATAGTATGTCATGGATATACAGAATCGTACCTACCCCCATAGGTACGGCCCAACCGCCCGAGCACTAGGCCGTGGGCCGGACCGGCATGGGCACGAGTCTCTTCGGGTTGTGACTCGTGCGCCCGCTAAGGCGCGGCCCTATTGGACATGTATAAACGACACCCACTGTAGCAGCCTCCAGGTCCATCTTGAAGACTATTTGGAAGCGACGGGTTGCACCGAGAATTCGGATCAAATAAATGCACAGAGAAGTCTGCAGCAGAGAGGGTGCATGCAGCAGCCGCGCGCGCCACAGCCTGAGTGTGAGATGGATGAACACGAAGCACGGCCACCGTCCCATCATTTGGCGTGCCGGCCTAAGCTGTTCCAACCAAAATCGAAAGCACTGGCCGACGAACTTGTGCACCTATAATTGTCCTCGGTTCCTTGCGCGCTGCGAGGACAAAATTATAAATCCACCACAAATGAGCGACAACCCCTCTGCAACAAATCAAGTACTAATCACCACCTATTTCATGTTGGAGCATAGGTAGCACGAACGATGTCATCCCTTCTCCTCGCCAGGACGAAGGTGTTCCTGGACATGTTCCTGGCAATGCAGCTGTTATTACAACTCCTCCGCGGCGCCGCGGCAGACAGCAGGGTCCCGGCGGTGATCGTGTTCGGCGACTCGACCGCGGACACTGGCAACAACAACTTCATCCAGACACTCCTCCGAGGCAACTACACGCCTTACGGCCGGGACTTCGCCGGCGGGGTTGCCACCGGCCGCTTCTCCAACGGCCGCCTCGCCGCCGACTTCGTCTCCCAGGGGCTCGGCCTGCCTCCCGCTGTGCCGGCGTACCTCGACCCCGGCCACAGGATCCACCGGCTCGCGTCGGGTGTCAGCTTCGCCTCGGCTGGTAGTGGGCTCGACGATATAACTGCGCAAATCTTTGTGAGTTTCCAATCCAATTAGTTGTTTTTTCCATTATTACAGTATTATAAAAAATCACGTAACTTCAATTTCCAGCATGCAGTCGGCGGTGACCCTGACTCAGCAGATAGAGCACTTCAAGGAGTACAAAGAGAAGCTCCGGCGCGAGCTGGGCGGCGCCGCCGCAGACCACATCGTCGCTCGTTCACTCTACCTCTTCAGCGTCGGCGCCAGCGACTTCCTGGGCAACTACCTCCTCTTCCCCGTCAGGCGCGGGCGCTGCACCCTGCTGGAGTACGAGGCGGGGGCGTACCTCGTCGGCGCGGCCGAGGCGGCGGTGCGCGCCGTGTACGCGCTCGGCGCGCGGCGGGTCCGCCTCCCGGGGCTGCCGCCGCTGGGGTGCCTGCCGCTGCAGCGGACCGTCAACCTCGCCACGCCCGGGGACTGCAACCGGTGGCACAACATGGTGGCGCGCAGGTTCAACCGCGGGCTCCGAGCCATGGCGACGAGGCTCAGCCGGGACCTGCCGGGGGCGCAGGTGGTGTACGTCGACATTTACCGTCTCTTGGCGGACGTGATGGCCGGGCCATGGGCGTATGGTTTTGAGAATTCAGTGCGAGGATGCTGCGGCACGGGATACTTCGAGACAGGAGTGCTGTGCAGCTTGGACAATGCGCTCACATGCGAGGATGCGGATAAATACGTCTTCTTTGATGCGGTCCATCCATCACACACAGCCTACAAGATCATAGCCGACGCAATTGTACATGCCGCATCACACAGACCCGAGTAGTTAGTAGTGGCATTATTATTATCTCGTTTCGGTGAATTTGAATTCTATACATATATACGTCTTGTACTCGAGTCTAATTCAATGTAGGAGGTAACTAGCATTCTAAGCTATGAATGCAGAAAGTAAGCATAAGCACTATGACGTATTTTGTAGTGTTGTGCTGTGTCTCTCTCTCTCTCTCTCTCTCTCTCTCTCTCTCTCTCTCTCTCTATATATATATATATATATATATATATATATATATATATATATATATATATATATATATATATATATATATATATATATATATATATATATATATATATATATAGAACTACTGTTCTGTAGCTGGCCATAGAATAACTTATTCTGTAGCCACTTTGAGTTACGATAATTACTATGTTAATTTATGAGATTATAGTAACTCCTTACTAAGTGGTTTACTATAAAGTTATGGTAAATATTCCCATGTGTTATAGTAACCCAACTATCGTAAATATATATTGACATTATGGTAAATTAGTATATAAAATTATGGTAAATAGAGGTGGCTACAGAATAACTTATTTTGTAGCCGGCTGCTGAATAGCCTCTCCATATATATATATATATATATATATATATATATATATATATTCCAGGACAATTATTCTCCGTCCAGCTGTCCAGGCAATAGTAAGAAGGAATAATTAAAGACTTTGCCTCGAAGGCTCCTTCAGACGATAAGCATGAAGGACACTGCCTTTGTGCTATAAAGCAAGACGTCAGGCGCATTCATTCAGCATCGAAGAACCTAGCATCAACCGAAGAAGTAGAAGCCAAGAATCACCAGCCTCAGACACACTCTCATCCACCACCCTTTCCACCAACTCTCCACTCACACATACACCATGAAGACATGATCTCAGAACGACTCTGAGAATCATCCACCATTAGTAGTAATCATCCATTACCACTGTATCACTCCACCTTTGTAAATTAGAGAATAAAGGAGGTCCCCGTGATCTTTCTGCGCTTGTAAGGTAATCCCTAAGGTTTGTGCCAAGTGCTTGGGGTTTCCCGAAAGGAAAAGCCGTATGTAAGCTTGCTCAGTGGAAATGAATTAAGCTTTCCTGTTTTAATCCCTGCCTTCCTTTAAGCTCGTTCATATAGGGCGATGTCTCTGTGCTAGGGACCCTAGAGGAGAAACCTCTGCGTGTGTTGTTCTCGTGTTAGCCCTGGTAGCGGTGTTTGTAGAGAACCCTATGTGCGCAGAGAAGTGTTCCCTTCGGGTGGAACTACCTAGAGAGACGATAGAGCCTGAGTCCTGTGTGTGTGTGGCTGGGGATAGCGAGGGAGTAGACCGGGCTAGCCTGATTCTGAAGCGAGCCAGTGATGCATACGGTGAGTACCGAGTAGGACTGTCACAATCATAGTCGCACGACCGGCTGAACTGTTGGTCTCGCCAGCCTGCAAAAGATCCTTAGAAATATTCATCCGCATACACATATTCACTAAGCACTAGGTTAACTAATCGTGAACGTGACATATCATCCTGAGAAATATTCATATTCGTTAATCACTCACTCATCCATAAAATAATTGCGCGCGAAAGCGACATCACGCCATATCTGCAGAGGCCCCGTGCCCTAAATAGTAAAGTGGTTGAGCAGCTCTCGGGTGAGTGCTTGCACACTGTTCATACCCCGAATTTGAATAGTAACCGCAAATTTGAATAGTGAAAGCCGAATTTGAATAGTGTTGTGAATAGTAACTCGAGATTTTAGAATTTGAAACTCGAATCTGTCCGAGTTCTCTGTTAACACACACACACACACACACACATATATATATATATATATATATATATATATATATATATATATATATGCTAGTAGGTACCTGGGTACTAAATAATATTCAGTACCCGACCCCTCCAGGTTGCGCCCGCTCAGACGGCCGGTTGCCCGATTCTACAGCACGCGCCTCGAACCATGGGCTGGTTTTTCTAGCGTGCGCCTCTACGATCTGCTTTCTGCCGGTTTTACTTTTAAAAAAAAAATATGACGTGGTTGTTATCCATCTGGTTTTTCTATGTTTTTTATTAAATTCTGACGTGGTTGTTGTCCAGCTAGCTTTCTCTTTTTAAAATTTCTGACTAGGTGGATCGGGATTTGTTGACAAGCAATATAGATATCCTATTTAGGTATGAAGGGAAATTAATTTCCTAGAGACCGGAAAAAATAAATTTGTAGTTAGAAATATAGAAAAGATTAGATAACAAAGGTATTGAAAAGTGTGACTATAGTTATTGTGGTTTAATATTTGTTTGTTCATATAAATGGCTGTAGGGATAAGGGCATTATTCTATGATGAAAGGCATCATATAAGATTTGTTAAATTATTTGTGTCACAAAGAAAGGGCAATAAAAAAATCATACCTTTTTGTCAGTAATGTTTTTTTCAACATCAGCACACACACAGTCGTTGCTTAGACACATACCCACCAAGTGGTATGTAAAAAAATCACGCCTGGTATATAAACATGCCTCCGAACCTTTATACATTACTATAAATAGTAAGTTGGGAGGGCATGCTACTTTAAGGTACAACACTAATCAAGGCATAGGCATTTGTGGTCCAGTAGGCAGCACATCTGATGGAGACAGCTCCACAAGGCAAAGTTCAAGGCTTCTCCCAGTCGACCTTCATCTTATTGTAGCCACAAGGAAAATGTGAGTGGTTTGCAGTTTAATTTGAAAGCACCACAGAATAACTCAATTTGCATGGAAAACAAGCCTAGAAAATAAATGTCTAGTCAAATATATTTAGAGTGCAGTGTACCTGGAGGTGGGTGCTTTTATGGAGAACGCCTGTGATTTGCACACAGAACCTAAGAAAGAACAAAAGAGATAAATAACACTGATAAAAATATTAGCTCTAACCACAAAGCATGATCAAAGATATTTAGAGTGGACTTTAAAACAACATGTTGACTTCTGGCATCTGACAAAAGCTTATCATCATTGAAGTTTGTTGAACTAAGCTGGAAGATAGCAAACACTAACATTTGATATCGCAAAAATGCATACAAACAGGTCATGCTGCAGGAGCGCGTTTGATAATTATTATCATTTCCCAATTTTATAACCTCGAGAAACTTACATAAGAAATTAAGAAATGAACACATTAAGCAAAAGAGATTTGATAAATTGGAGAGATAACTTTCAATCACAGACCATCCGGCATCAGCAAGCCCATTGATGGCTTCTTTAAACCACTGTAAAGGTAAAGAAAAAAGTATAATTATGACTAAACAAGATTCATAATAACAATCAGGAATCTGTCTATATTGTTCAGGAACCATGAAAATTATGATAGAAAAAAATCAAAATTGGAAGCCAAACTAATCACCAATTCAACACACATTCATCCATGTTTTGAAATTTGGATGTTGGATTCATTCATAGTATGGGTGTGAACATTAGTTTAAGTCATCTTGATTGAGGTTCATGTCAGGTAGCAATTTCAATATTATAAGGCATACTAGTGCTAGATAGCAATAAAAATCTTCAAAACTTTGAATGGAATGTCACAAGGCATCAACAAATCTGTCCTGACATGTGTGAACTAATCAGCTCAAAAGGAAATAGAAAAGGAAGATCATGTTGTGGTGCCACATGTGAGTGAAAAAATCTTATCAGCCTGCAATCGCATAGTTGATAAAGTTGGGGTAAATCCAGCGAACCATGAAACATATAAGTATGAGCAGTATACAAATGGTCTTACATGAAGCAAAGTGGCATGCATAATAGGATACGGAAATTTTAGAATACATGAGCATATGAACAACAATGATCAGCTTTGGGGTTCAAGAGCATATGAGCATCAGGTGCTCACACATGTAATTGTCAAAAGCGTACCATAATGATTAACAGTCCGAAACCTTAAATCTGTAATATCAAGTGCATACATAGATCAAGATGGATAAATCATAAAATCAATGCCAAATTGTTGCTTTTTTAACCTTAAATCTGTAATATTAACAGTTCTGCTTTTTTTAATCTTAGCATCATAGATGAATTTTAATCTGAATTGTTGCAGCTACACTTAACTTTAGGTGTACTAAATACATGATTTTTGTGATGATTTTTAAAACATTGTAACATGATATTTTAGTCCTTTAGTTGTAACACCCTAAAATTTGCTTTTTTTTGAAATATAGCTAAAAAGATTTATTTTAAATTTTGTGCTCATGAAATATAGGAAAACAATTCATTAAATTAAAATTTATCATAAAGTTTAGAAACATTATTGGAGCATTCATGCCTCTGCATTGGATTTATTGTATTGTGTGAAATTCAGAATGAATTCAAATTGGTTTTGAAAATAGATTTGAAAATGGCTTTGAAATAGAAACAAAAGGAAAGAAAAAATTGAAAACTCTCCCTCTTTTATTTCTGGCCCGAGCGGCCCAGTTCTCCCTCTCTCATTTCTGGCCTAGCTTTGCTTGCTCCTCCTTTCCCTCTCAGTTTCGGCCTGGCCTGCTCCACTCCGCTAGAAGCCCATCCTTCAGCCGACCCAACCCCGCTCGACCTTGCTTCCCCACGTGGCCTAGATCCGCTCTCCAATTCTGCCCGGCCTAGCAGCGCCAGCGCCCCGTGGCCTAGTTTCCATTCCTCGTAGCCCACGCTCGAACGCGCCCAGCCGGCGCGTGCTGTCGCTGACAGCCCAGGTCCAGCCACTAGTGTTGTGTCCTTCCTCACCATCTTCCTCGCGACATCACCGGGTGGGACTCCGCCGCCGCCGCCGAGGAGTCCGCGCTGCCCACGCCATCACGCCTTGCCGTGCGCTCCACGCCAACCGCCCCCTTAAATAGGAGCTCCTAAGCCACGTCGGCCCCCACATAACCTTAGCCTGCATTGTCTCGCGTCTAGAGCTGCAGCGCTGCCACATAACCCTAGCCGCGTCTCACCGTCTGCTGCCGAGCATCGTGCGTCGCCTCCATTCACTCTGCACCGCCGAAATCCACCTTGGTGAGTTTGCGTCACCGCCCTCTATCATTCCGTGCTATCCCCGAGTCTAGCCATGGTGTCTAGGGCCATATTCACGATCTCCGGCGAAGCGCTTGCCGCCGGTAATGGCGTCCCGCCGTGTTTGGCCCTGTTCCGGCCGGCCAGCCACGTCTTCCCTCCCCTCTTCTAATCCAGGCCATCCAAGTTAGATCTAATGGCTTAGATCTCACCATACCCCTTCGCCAGGTTTATTTACAAAAGTGCCTTACAATTTCGCGTAATATAACCTGTCGTCCCTATCATTTTTCTAAAGAACCCCTAACTTTTCTTTAAATAGTACCTGCAGTCCTTAGGCAGATTTAAAATCAGATTTTAATTATTTTAAATTCAAAAATCAAGTTCCATCTATTTATAAAATTGCCACTACCTTTGGTAGGCCATAAAATCTCCATTTTAACTTCGATTTGATCCATTCAAGTTGCGTTAGATTCGTAATTATGTAATTTACATGTTCATCCTACTTTTAAATATATTTTCAAATTTTGAAATTTGAGGTTAGATTTAATCTATTGTTTCATTAAATGAAATCTTGTTTAATTCACAACTTTTTCGTTATAGCTCCGATTAGCATGTTTTTCGTGTCTATGTGTTTGTAGTAATGTGTAGAACGTCTTTAAAACCTTTTCATTTGCTATTTCATATGTTTGGTGTACTATTCTAATGTAGTTCTATTGTTTGCCTCATGTATGATTGCATGGATATTTGTGTGGTGCTTTATGAACATGTCCAGTCGGTGAGCTATATGTGGTGAATCAAGAAGCAGATCTTTGAAGTTTTGGACTTGAAGAAGGATCTGAGTTTAAGGCAAGTATAGCATGGGATCTTCCTTGTTGTCCTATACACCTTTGATCATTTAATCCATGTTGCATGTGTCTACCTTGATTACCACTAAGGATTTCCTAATACTTTGTACCTAGTTCCTTGATACCTATGGGTTATTGTATTGGGTAGTATGATGCTAGTGCTCAACTAAAGCCATGATCTTGTAACTTGACTAATGAAATATGCAATAAACATTAAAATATTGTTTTAGCAACATGGAACCATGGGGCTAGAGTATTGGGCTATTTTTATGGTGCTCTAGATTCCTCTCCCTAAGGACTTATCTATAAGTGATCATCCGAGACATACAGTACATCTATAAGGGCTACATGGCTCTGGCTTTAGCTCAGTATGAGGACCTTTTCTAGCTTGTTAGTGGTTACGTTTATTGGCATAAGAATGGCTTGCTGAATCGGGTATAGTGCAGCCTCTGTCCCCTTGTGTATAGGCTACGTGTCATTGTGCCATCAGGAAGGGGGGCTCTACATCTGTTTGTCGAGTGAATCTAATGGCCCTAACTTTTTAGACAAACCTTTGAAAGGCTTCATAGTGAACCCTGCTGACCTTCTTTGAAAGTGGGTCAAGAGATTAGCTACCTCGGGCGAAAGGGTAAATCATGACTCACAGTGAAAGTGTACAACCTCTGCAAAGTGTCAAACTGGTATATCAGCTGTGCTCATGGTCACGAGCAGCCTTGGAACCCTTACGGAATAGATGATGAACACTGATGATACGGATGATGAAGATGCTCACTAATGATTACTATTTATGTTATTCATTATTCATGCTTACTTGATCATGTGTTTATACAGGCTTGTGAATAAACTTGTTGTCACCCTATTGCTAAAATCATGACTCATTAAATGCTAATCACAGTTAAACCAGTGTCAGCCTTTTGAGCCTCATGAACCCCATGTTATATTTGTTGAGTACGACATGTACTTACGCTTGCTTTATTTTTCAACTATTTGGATAAAAATCCCAGATGGGTACCAGATTGCTAGAGTTTGGAGGAATTAGACTTGTGATCAATCAGCTAGTTTTCCCTGTGGAATTGGAGTCTTCACCCAAAGATCAGAGTTGTCTTTTCGCTGTTTGCTATCTAAGGTTATGTCCTTTATACTAAGTATGTTATATATTAAGCATTGTCTATTGATATTACCTTTATTTGTAGCTATATGTGATATTTGACTTCCTAGGCTCACATATGGTGTGTACCTGGTTTTATTCTTAAAACTGGGTGCGACAAAGTGATATCAGAGCAATGCTGACTATAAAAAGCAAGCCTAGTAGAAACTGATCGTTCTAAGGTTTAGAAGTTGCTACAAAAACCCTTGCTCTATGAAACACAAAGCGATGATATAAAAAGCATCAGTTGTGTTCCCTTGCAATGGCTTCTGACACACATGCCTTCATGCAGACCTGAAGTACACAAATATATTGAATACTAATGAACCTCTAATGAACTAGTGGAAAAGCTAACTGGAAATGCTTTGATTAACAAAAGGCCTGCGGGAATCTATATGCATGCAACCTAACTAGAATGTAGGAATCTATCTGCATGAAACCAATTAATAAAAGGTTCCTATGAAAACTACCAGTCTATCATATGCATGAAACCTAACTAGAGTGATAGGTAGACAAAGAATCTATCTACACACCAATCTGGTAATGTCTCCTTTTCAATTGTGATCTCTCCGTGTGTTTATTTTCTATGAGGTAAATAAGTAAATAGATTGACAATTTATAAAGTTCTTCAAATATGACACTTAGAAACATAGTATTTAGAAAAAACATTTTTGTACTATTGAATTTATTATGAAGAATTCAAGTATCCAAAACTATTTAATGAAAGTATTTCTTTTAACAAAAAGAAAGAAAAACTACCGAAGCATGAAAATAATGGAAGGTGGGTGTCATTTATCAGAGATAATCTAAATTTTATTTACTAAATTTGTCCTATGAAATTTTATTCCCCTGAGAAATCAGCTGATGGAAGATGTACACAATGGCAGCAAGCCAGCAACTATACAATCATAACCACGACAGGAGCAGGTTATAAAGATGTTGTCGGGTTTCATTCAGACAAACATAGGTTCTAACATGCAGTGCACAATCAATCTAGTTAACAGGTTGATATCTAGAGATTTCTGATTCAGACAAGTTGATACCAAATGAACACACAAAGAATTAATTTGACAAGGAAATATGAAGTGGACAAAGAGGATGCTGAGGAGCAGAGGGCATACACAGTCTTGGAAGCTCCTCACCTTGGAATGAAATTGTGCTGCATTAAGGAAAGAGAATAAGATAAAAGAGGTTATAAACCTTGACCTTAATTGTACATAGTAGTTCATCACATACCATCTGCATACAACATTTCACTCCTGGCAAGTTTAAATGCTCAATCAAGTTTAGAGCTCAGAAACTACTTCAATTAGAGTAAAGGTAAGTGACAGGAAGTTCCAACAAATCTTTACCAGCGTCTATGTTTTCATTTTTCTATTTACTATGTTCGAATCTTTGTTAAGCTTCTGCAACAAAATTAATTTATGTTTGTTCATAAAAAAATTGTAGGAACTTGATCTAATTAGCACCAGGAGCAATATGTATTGGCTGTTTCGTTCACAGTAAGGGAAATTTAAGATTGTTAAGCAAAAAAAAATGACATGTATGGTAGGTCCTAGGATGCATCCTCTTTGTGTCCTGATTCTTCAAAGTTGTGGGATCATTTGTAGTGCTTATAAGAATTTGTCAGCATATCTGGACCACAAGGAAAAGGGGATTAACATGCATGCAAGAACCTACAGTAAAATTAACAGAACAATTTGTCAATATGGATCAGCAAATAATAATTTTGACACAAGAATACAATCAAAAGCATATGTAAATGTCACAACAATCATAGATGAAATGAGGATAAAATTTTATGGTTATGAAGATGCAAACAAAGATGCTGCCATGATGCACTCGGTGGTATCTATTGCCCTTTTATTCCTAACTTGTATTTTTCTGATTCAACTATAAAAAGAATTATCTTTAACACAACGTGTATTTACACTATTTAAGAAATAACATAATCTAAAACATTAGCTAAAGAACACAAGAATGTAATATAGCTCTAGAAAATCAGAAACATTAGCATGCATATAAAAATTGGTAGGTTCAACTAGAAAATTAAGCAAACAGTTGATAAAATCACACACACACATCATTTTTTAGGTAGTACTCAACGTGTAATACAATGTCTCAATCTAGTCGTGTAGGCTATTTAGGGTCTGCCACATAACCAGCATAACAATGGTGGCCAACTTGCTACAAGTGTTGTGCTTTTGTGACCTATACATGTTTACTGAAAAAAGTAAGCATGTGCATATGCATCGCTTTGGTAACTGATGTGGATTTTTATCCAACAAGCCAATAGGAAAAAAGCTAGTTGATTAATATGGGAGTCTAAAGACCTATTTTCTAGTAAACTGTCTTGTGTGGCAAGTAGGGTTACTAGCGTTGATTATTGCAGTTATGAATCCTAAATCGTTGTTCACACCAGAATTTGGGAAGAAGAACGCAGGAACTCGAAGCCTCTAAAAATTGTGTCATCAAGGAATCAATTGCATAAGGATTGACATCAGCTAATTCAGATGCAGCACTAGGATCGGCTTTCTTCGGGCAACATCAGCAGAAAACGTCAATAAGTTATGGTCGGCATCGGGAAAGACATGTCGGACTCTATAAAAAGGGCAAGATTAGGGTCCAAGTTATCTTAAGTTAGGAATGCTTCCTCTTATACCAAAGATTGTAATGAGTCGTACTTAAGTAGTATTCATACTTTGGTTTTGAGTATAAATATTGGACCCCGGCTATTGTAAAAAGACATCCAATCAATCAATACTAATTACTTTTTTGGCTCCGTGCCAACCCTTAGGAGTAGGAGTAGTGTAGATCTCGATAAGTTCTTTAACAAGCAGGGCTGCATTGGTTCATCCAACCTCCATATTCTCTATAAGTACCGTCATGGCTTATACTTTTGTTTGTACGGCTGCATTGGTTAAGTTTGACCTCCACTGTGAGCTCTAGTATAAGCTAGTTATCAATCCTTATCTAGTTCAAGTACGGCTGCATCGGTTAAGTTCAACCTCCACTGCTCGAATTAGATTAAGGTCAAGTTATCGGCTCTACCTAAGGGTGGCATCCTTTGGGTAGATTCATTAAGTTACTGATCTTACTGATGTTCTTATTGCCATTAGTTTTTTAGCAACAACAACCTGCCCGATCAAGATCAAACTAGATCGGCCTCATATCCTTTTAGTCCCTCATTTATTTGCCACATTATGATGATTCTTATTTTAAACGATAGATTATGTTTCAACGGTTGTCCTACTTTGATCTTGGTCATGCGTTGTACGTGGTTAAGGCATCTCTGATCTTGAGGAGGTTTACTGGCTAGTTAAATCTGGTCCATAGACCGCTATTATGGCTGTAACGATCCGGTCGATCCCCACTAATGTCACTCTAGATCGGAGGATGCTAGTTGGTAGATTTGCTTTCGACTAGGCATGACCTTGGCTGTTTGCTATGCCTGCATCGGATAAATAGCCGATCGCCTACACTTTAACGCTCATAGTATGTTTTCACGATCCTGTTAAATATGAATAGATCTGTTTTCTTTAAAGATTTAATCTGTTATCTTTATTATGGCTACCATCGATCCGGTCGAACCCCACTGTTAAAGATGATAGGTTAGATTTGAGGAGTTGATAGGCCTGCTCATATTGAATAGTTGATTGTTCACATGCTATGATCCTTTTTATACCTGAATCGACTCTTTTACCCAATTCGCCTACACTTTCATAGATATGACACGCTTTCATGAACCTGTTGAAGTATGGTCGGTTCTATGGGTTTTTTGGTTTTAGACTATCATCATCATCATAGCTGCATCGATCCGGTCGAACCTCACTGTTGACGGTAATGGATTAGATCTAGATGGTTCGTGGGTCTGTCTGTATCAAACAGTCGATTGTGTGCGTGGCATATCCCTTTTTCTTACTAAATTCATTGGCTCTACACTACGTATTGATCTAATCTGATTTAGCCAGTGATGTATCTCTAACACATACATGTTAATAGCTTAAGGGAAAGAATCATTAAAACTAGGTACATCATAGTCGTCATTATAAAATCAATCACAACCCACGAGTGTCACAGTCCCTAACAGCCAATTTTCTTCTTGTATCGGCTATGCGATCGATTTTTCCGTCTACCTGTCAGCCCACTGGATCACCGGCAAGGGTGAGTCAACCACTCACCAGCGTTGCCGACCACGACTAACATTGTCTGACCACACACTATGACCAGAGGTAGGACAATGATAGTTCATGGTCGGCATCACTAGTGTGTGCTCGGCAACACTAGTGAGTGGTTAGATATCTCCGTGCTGGAGATGCAGTGGGCTAGCCCTGGTTGCTTCCAAAGCGGCACACTTGGAACTATCTGGGCAAGACCGACATATTCCATATTAAATTACTGATAAACTTTCTCTCCTTATCAATTGCAGGTCAAATTGACTAGCATGCCCTCGGGAGGAATTCTGTTTATACCAAAATTTGGGAGAAAGAATGCGAGAACTCATAGGCTTTCAAGGTTGTGCCAGTCAAGAAAGATTGATGTCAGCCGATTCAAATACAACTTTGGAATCGGATATATTAGGGTGACGTCAGCAGACAGCAATGATGAACTACGGTTGGCACCAGGGAATTACATGTTGGACTCTACAAAAAGGGAAAATTAGAGTCCAAGTTATCTTAAATTAGGAATGTTTTCATTATGCCAAAGATTGTATTAAGTCGTACTCGAGTAGGGTTCGTTTTAGTCTCCGGGTATAAATACCAAACCCCGGCTATTGTAGAAAAGGAACCAATCAATTAAATACAAGTTAATTACTTTTTTCGGCTCTGGCCACCATTTAGGAGTAGGAGTAGAGTTGATCTCAGTGAGTTCTTTGACAAGTACAGCTGCATCGATCCGGTCGACCTCCACTACTTGTTGTAAGTACCGTCATGGTTTATACCTCTGTTCGTATGGCTGCATCAATCCGGTCGACCCCCACTGCGGCTCTGGTATAAGCTAGTTATCGACTCTTGCCTAATTCAAGTATGGCCTGTGTGATTCTGCCTCACACCCCACTGCTTGAATTGGATCAAGGTCAAGTTATTGGCTCTATCTTAGAGTGATAGTCTTTGGTAGATTCATTAAGTTACCAATATTGCTTATTGTTTTCATTGTTTATCTAATTACAGCAATATCACTCGGCCCGATTGAGATTGATTTGGATTAGCCTTACATCTTGTTTAACTCATCGTTTGCTAATCTAGAACTAATCTAATCTACATCTTAAGCGATGAGTTATGTTTGTATCGGCTGTTTTGCATCAATCTTAATCGTGCATAACGTGCGGTTAAGGCATGTTCGATCTTGAGTAGATCTATTGGTTAGCGAGAACTGTTTCATGGCCCATCATCATGTCCTGTGGGATTCTGCCTCTCACCCCACTGTTGGCACCGTGGAGTGGGGATCATTGGTTAATAGACCCATTCCTGAGAAGACATGACCTTAATTGTGCGCTATGCCTAAATCGGCTGTTTAGCCAATATCGAATGCTTTCATGAACAGTTCACATCACGAGATCGTTGAAGTAGAGATAAGTTGAAAGATGTGTTAGCCCCATGATCTTGTTATTGTATTATAGCCTGCATGATTCTGCCTCATGCCCCACTGATATTAGTAATGAGTTAGGGTCATCGAGTTTATTGTTCTTTCTATGACCTGCATGATTCTGCCTCATGCCCCACTAGTCATGGTGATGGATGGGATCTAACATGTTCATTAAATTTATCTTTATTAAACGATTAAGTGATGTTGAATTGTTTCTTTATATAAAAAAGAGTTCAGTTACTCGTAATCATTGGCTTAGTATGGACCGATCATCGTTGATATCTTATTGCCAATGATTAATATCCATTTAAATGATGTTTATCTTGAATGATAACCTATTCTCTTCACACGACCCCATGAGCTCTAACTGACTTATTCTCATGAATATACTGGAATCGGCTATTTAGCCGATTTCCTTTCATATCGGCTCTCACAGCCGTACATTTGGAACTGTCTGGCAACACCGGCAAGTTCTGCCCTTAATTACTGAATAACTTTCTCTCCTTGTTAATTACAGGGTCAAATTGACTGGCATGCCTTAGGAGGATTGTGTAGGATCGACCACCCCTGCGCTAAAGCTAGGCAGGTCTGCTCCATCGAGCGAACCCTTCTGGCTTGCTACGTGTGTCCTCGGCACAGGACGAAATTCTATGTCGACACATGTTTCTGGCATGCTCGGTTGAACCCCACAATCGTCATGGTGGTTTACAACAATGACAGCATCCTTATGGTACATTATGAAGACCTACCTGATGAAGATAAGGATACCATCAACAAAGCTACGGAAGAATTTCAGAAGAAGGGTTTGTTGTCCTACACCAAAACACATGACAGCACAATTATTCAGAAATTTCCACTACCAAGAGTTCTACTACATGGGTAGATAGATATGGTCGAAGCTGAAGACAGACGTTTCTTTACGGAAGCCATAGACAAGTCTGTTCATGATGCCATATCAAGCCGTAATGAAGCTTTTCTTGACGCATTTCACAACGCCATGAAAGAGGCGATTCATAGAATTCCAGTTGGTCAGGTTGGATTGACTTGTTATAATATTCTAGATCTGTTAACCCAAGGGACTAATCAAGTCAGTACCAGTCATCAAGAAGCAGCACCAACTGGTAATGGTGGCATCCAGACACTTCAAGGTTCATCTGAACAAACTCCGGGTACTGCTACAAATCAGATACAATACAATCATGGACCGTCAGTACAGCATATGCAGCAGCCAGTAGGGCAAAGTCAAAACCAGATGATCAATTTTAGCACATCAGGCCACATACCGTCGTCGGCTCAGAAGATAGCACCATCCGTTCAGAGGATCCATAGAGATATAGATCCTTATGTCTATAATCAGAGACTTTAAGCAGCAAGCCAACAAAGGACCCAATAGATTGAGATTCCACAAGGCTATCATTATGGCATGGATTATGACACCCTCCACATGATACAAAATCCAGGATATCAAGGCACGTGGGATTTCAATCCACAGATGGGTCAGTAAGTACCAAGAAATCCAAATCCGCAAGTTGACGAGTTGCTGCTCAAGGTGACCGAGATGATGAAGAATTAGTTTGGTCTGAAGCCAAAAGGAATGACTTTTTTGTACAAACGCCCATATCCAGAATGGTATGATTTGGTCACTCTTCCTGCAAATTACAGGCTCCCAGAGTTCACCAAGTTCACTAGTCAAGATGGTACAAGCACAATAGAACATGTCAGTCGGTATCTTACACAATTGGGCGAAGCATCAGTTGAGGATGTCCATCAAGTTTGTTTCTTCTCCTTGTCCCTATCAGGGCCGGCCTTTACTTGGTTCTCGTCATTACCAGTCAACTCCATTGCCAATTGGGCCGACCTAGAGAAGAAGTTTCATACATATTTTTACACTGGGACTAGAGAGAAGAAAATAACTAATTTGACAACCATGAGACAAAGGACTAATGAATCGGGCACTGAGTTTCTTTAGAGATTCCGAGAGACTAAGAATCTGTGTTTCTCATTGAGCTTGGCCGATGATCAAGTAGCTGCTTTAGCCATCCAAGGAATGCTGCCAATGTAGAAAGAAAAGCTGCTAGGACAAGAGTTTGACTACTTGGGATAATTGGCTCAATGGATAGCAGCGCTCAATAGCCAATTCTAGAGTATGCATAGAGATACCCGATTCTAGAAGAAAACCATAGTAACCGAAGCTTACGATCCATATTTAGTCAATGATGGCTATGAAGACGAAGAAGAAGAGGTTGCTGCAGCTGAATGGAATTGGGGCAAGAAGACAATGATGGTGCCAAATCCTTGGGGAAGAGGAGTTGAGGAGAGTTATAACTTTGATGTTACCAAATCTGACAAGCTCTTCGATTTCTTGCTTGAGAAGGGGCAGATCAAGTTGCCCGATGGTCATGTTAGGTTGCCCCCTGATCAGTTGAAGAACAAGAAGTTCTACAAATTCCATAACGCTACTTCTCATTCCACTAATGAATGCAGAATCTTCAGGCAGCATATATAGAGAGCTATTCGCAAGGGAGGCTCAAATTCAATACACCTCAGAAGATGAAAGTCGATTATAATCCTTTCCTAGGATATCAGAACATGGTTGATGCTGGCTATTCAAAGGAAAAACCAAGGTCCTAACATTGACCAAATCAAGAGAAGCTAGGACAGTCGATCCTGAAATGCAAATATCGGCTGATGAGTACAGAGAGATTAGAAGACGTCGTGCCGAGCAAAGAGCTGATATGAGCAGAGGAAGACATCAAAAGCAGAGACATCAAAGCCATGGGTCACATCTCGGATTCTATTGAATAAATGGCAGCGGCAGAAGGAAAAGGATTATCAACGTTGGTTAAAAGATCAAGCATACCAACATCAATTAGAAGAAGAGAGGTATGAAAGGGAACAAGCTAGATTACATTGGAATTGTCCCTTCTTTAGACATTACTAGAATGAAGGTTTGAAGTTGCCTACCAGACATGACTGTCCAGAATGTAGCAATCAATATCGGGAGTATAGATCTCGAACCAACCGCTGGTCTATCCATGCTCAAGATGCATATCATCATAACAACATGGATCAACGCTTAAAAAATGAAAGTGTTCATGATCGGTTGGGAAAAAGAGTCATTGGACAGGACTGGGCTAATCATGAAGAGGAAGGCACTAAAAGAAGATACACGTGGTAGGAAGGCCAGTGGTGCCCAGGAGATTTGACGGGAAGCCAAAAGAGGAGGGTGCAGCGCCTAAGGAATAGAGAGATGGAACATGCTCAGGCACCCGGTAAAACTCAAGTATGGCGTACCAAGCAGATAGCTGATAAGAGGCAACCATCGGCTAATATCTAAATGGTTTTTCTGTTACCATCAGAATTCAGAGCTCCGATAGATTAGGAAGTTTATTTAGACTACAACGAGTCAGAGTATGAAGAGATGGTTGCTAAGTTAACAGTTGTGCAGCAAGCAATATTTGATAAGCCAGTCAAGCATTGGCACTTAAAGGCTTTATATATGAAAGGTTTTGTTGATGGGAAGCCGATGAACAAGATGTTGGTGGATGGAGGTGCTTCTATCAATCTTATGCCATACACCACTTTTCGTAAGCTTGGCAAGGGACCAGGAGATTTGCTTGAGACCGATGTGATGCTTAGAGACTTTGGAGGAAATACATCCAAGACCCAGGGGACAATAAACGTCGAACTGACAATCAGGAGTAAAACTCTGCTCACCACATTCTTTGTCATTGATGGGAAAGGATCATACAGTTTACTCCTTGGTCATGATTGGATTCATGCGAATTGCTGCATACCATCGACCATGCATCAGTGTTTGATTCAATGGCATGGAGATGATGTCGAACTGGTTCGTGCTAATGAGTCCATAAGCATCGCAACAGCTGATCCAGTCTTTTGGGAATAAGGAGATTTCGAGTGTTTTTCTGGCAAGTCATGGGAAGGAGGCTTCATTAAGATCAGCAATGAAAGCCAACAGCCGATGCAAGCGATCGGCTCTGAGAGTTTATTTTAGTAAAAAAGGTTACGGCTTCATATCGGCCATTGGAATAAAGGAAAACAAGTATTAGTTGTGAGGTTTAGGCCGATGCATGAATGCTAGATAAGGTGGCAAATTCAGAGTTAATGGATTTGAAGAAGTCATGTTTCACTTAACAGGATGTTTGACCTGGGTCGATTGCTCGTTTGACTTTTGATGTGAAAGTTTCTATGGTACGTTATCCTGACACCCGGGCAACATTCGATAGCCGATTCATTCTTCGGCTCTAATAGCTGGTAACAAAGGAGTATCGACTCTAGTTCAAAAAATAAAAATCTTCAAAAACAGTAAAAGCTGATACGATGTGTATCGCCTATAGAACAAAGGCAAAAGAAAAAACAGTCATACACAAAGGTACCAAACGGCTGAAGGAGGGAAATTGAAGGATTCTCTTAATAGAAGCCATGTTTTTAGACTCAACTGGATTAAGATCAGAAGTCTGAGATCAGTTGTTTTAAATCAGCTCTTTGGTCAAAACAAAGATATAACAAGACAATAGGAAAGTATGGTCATACATGCATTAACTTATGAATTACAAGTTCAAGACATCCTAGATAATTTTCAATAGTTCTAGCCAGACGACATCAACTTCTGCAATCTTTTGCTCGTACTCTTCTGCTATTCTAGGAGTATTCTCAGGACTGCTATGAATGGCTCTGCTTCTTTTTACTTTGGCCAGCAATTCCTATTTCTTCTGTTTGATGGCATCAGGGATTTGGGCCAAAGTAAACTTGCGACGGTCAATAGCAGCTTTCACGCTTTCTAGTTCCTTCTCAAGTTCAGCACGTTTGATTTCTAGCTGGGAAAGTTCTAGATCGGTCCTAGAGGAGGAATTTTTTAGATCATCAATTAGCCACATCAACTCTTTAGCCTCTTGCTTGTTAAAGCTGTCCTAGGCCATCAAAGCTTTGTGGTTGGATAGGTTTCTCTGAATCTTTTTCGCCTTCAGAGCTTGATCTTCAAAAGAAGACAAATATAACAAGACTCTAGAGAGGGTTGGAGATGGATCACCCTTTATAGCCAAGAAGACTCTTTGCATCGAGTTGGTGTCTTGGATCAGATCGGCTACGTCCTTCTCGAGCATTGGCAATATATGTCTTAACCGCTTTCTGGTCTCTTCTGACAAGGCTTCACTAGGAGAAGTAGCTGACGATTTGATTTCATCCTCATCAAAATATTCCTCAAAATTGAGAGAATGGCTCTGGGCTGGAAGATTGGATGCCTGTGTACAAGGGAAAACTTGATTAGAAGGTTTGGCTCGATTTATTGCAAAGTCAACAACAAAGAAGATATGGCGCCTTCTCTATAGCGGCCTCTGTCGGAGGGGAAGGGGCAGCTGATGATGCTCCAATAACATCCAACTAAGTCGGCTCTAAACTTCCAGCATTGGCATCTACAATGATAGGGGAAATTTTTAGTTCATGATCATCGCGATGGAAAAAACGTATAGTTTCCTTACCATCAGGCGTGTGCCGGATTGGGGCATCGGCAGTATGAACATCGACCACAGGATTATTCCCAATGTCAATTGGATCATTGCCAATAGGTGAACTACTAGATTCTTGTTCTTGCATGAATGTTTCATCAAAGGATGTCTGGAATAATGAATAGCCAAATAAGAAGTGGGGATAACAATGAATCAAGAAAATCAAGAAGGATGCTCCAATAAATTTCAAAGATGGAACTTACATTTTCTGTTGTTATGGGAGTATCGGTTATTTCAGCTAAGATCGACTCCATTCGTCGATCAGCCGATGAAGGTTCAGTTAAGGCTGAATCAAATGCCTAGGATAGCAATCCTACGCCCAAAGTAGACTATGATGCAATGCTCGATAACTATGGAGGAACGAGATTAGAAAGTTAAACACCAATCTGAGGAGAAGGTGAATTGATTACCTGAATAGCTGATGGTCTCATTCTACACAGTCTCTTCCCATTAGTAGCCTTCTGAGTTACCCCTAGAGACGCCTTGCGCTTTGGGGGGTGACATGTCACAATTGTGGGAGCAGTAGGGGTTCTCATCAACCTCTTCAAGGAAGGTGCGGCTGATCCCATTCTTGAAACTAGGCATGAGGGTTGGTAATCTATGGGACGCTCTCTCCTGTCTAGGCTTGGAGGGTCGAATTCGACATCCTAAAAGGATCAATCAGAACGATTGGCAAAAAGATTCGCCACATAGTCTATCTGAAAAGGGAATAAAAGATTACCTCACTACCAGAAGCAAATTCCTTGTCCAGAGCTATACACAGAGGGTGGACTGGCCCACGAAAAAGATGGGAACGCCATTCTTTCCACCTGGTGTCGAAGAGGTTGGAAGAGAAATTGGATATGACCCAGTCGTGAAAGGAAAAAGAAGGAAGGTCTAACCCTAATTGAAAGATTCTGGAAGCTTCCAGCACGTCGCTGACATCTTCCCTCGGCTTCAAGATGTTCTCAAAGAATAGGCGGGGGGGGGGAGTTGGTCGAGGCCGAACTGACGGGCAACAAAAGAAGGGTTGTAGAACTCGTAGGTCGGAGGATTGCCTAGGGTGGAGGAGCCTTTGACTATTTTGCCACGACCATGATGAAATTCGGCCGGAAGAACACAAGGCTTGATAAAGGTATTAAAGATCGCGGCCGCTATCTCGTCTGAGCAGCCAGACTCAAATCGGAACTTGAATGGAAAGATCAGTTCATCATCCTCCTTGTAAGGTAGCCAAGTCAGGACAGCTACATCAAACCCTCTGTAAAGCTTTTTGAAGAAGTGGCCAACATCTAAGTCAATGGTTATGGCCGATGCAGCCTCACCATAATTCATACACTATCAGGTTCTTCCTTCTTCGCCTCTGTATTCCTCATCAAAATTGGAGGAAGGAAAACTCAGATCTCTAAGATCAGGCCTTACCGACTTATGCATGTATAGATTGAGCCACAATTGTATCAGCCACCAAGGGATGCTGATAGTCTGTACTGGTTCATTCTTCAGCAGTTGAGCAGCCACTTGGTACATTAGATGATAAGTAGCTCCCAGTAGATATTTTCCAAGAGGGATATCCTTACCTAATGCAGGTGTTCTGCCATAAGTTTGTAATTATAAGTCGGGCCATAAGACGACCCACAAAAGATAAATTTCTCTAACCACATATTCAGAAAGGCCATGTACTCTCGTTCACTAATAGATGATCCATCCTCAAGATGATTCAGAATGTAACTTGCCCATCTAGTACAGTCTGCTATCTTGCCAGTCTTTTGGAACCAGCAGTCAAGTACTCATAAGGTTGCATTGATCTAGTAGTTCTAAGGCCGGTCAACATGCATACATTAGCCAGGGTAATGGTCATCGGGCCATGGCCAAAAATGAAAGCATTTAGAGCATTGGACCAAAAATAAGAAGCAGAGATCAAGAGTGAATCGTTTCTCTCCATTTCGGACAATGAAAGTGTCAGACACTGGTTTAGATCATAAAGCTCCCAATCTCCATCCTTTTTCGCGGATACCCTACAAAACCAGTCTCTCCATCCCTTAGGTGCTTTAGGCCAGTTTCTAAAGGGAGTCTTGTTCCAAGAAGACAAGTCCACTATGGACCTTTTAAAAGGGATCTGGTGGGTTTCTTGGTAGATAAAATTAGATGGATTAGGGTCTCCCATCGGCCCGAGGAAGTAAGCATTAGGAACAATAGCCGATGGAATCAAGATCTCATTCTTCATTTCCTAGAAATCAGATAAAATAAATTCAAAAGGAGCAGAAATACAGGGTAACAGCCAACACCTAGAGAACGGAAACTAGAAACATACCTCAGGAACATGATCATAGGTCACCATCACAGCCAGAGCAAGTTTAGATCTAACAAAGATAGCTCGAATAAACGGTTTGACGGAACGGCGGATTTGCAAGGGTTTGGGTCCCCAGTAACGGCGGCGTCGGTTGTTGAAGTTGGCTCTAGAAAAGAGGGGAAAACAAAAAGGCTGAGTGTGTCGAAAGAGGCACTATTGATGTTATGTGAGGCTCAGGCCAAAAAGTCAGGAGTTATGCGTATTTCTCGGATAAGGACGGTTGCGGCACGGTAAACCGATGAGTCAGAATTTTGGGACAAAACTATTTTATCCCAAAATTAGGGGCATGTGTTTACACCAAAATTTGGGAGAAAGAATGCGGGAACTCATAGGCTTTCAAGGTTGTGCCAGTCAAGAAAGATCGATGTCAACCGATTCAAATACAGCTCTGGAATCGGATATATTAGGGTGACGTCAGCAGACAGCAATGATGAACTACGGTTGGCATCGGGAAATTACATGTCGGACTCTACAAAAAGGAAAAATTAGAGTCTAAGTTATCTTAAATTAGGAATATTTTCATTATGCCAAAGATTGTATTAAGTCATACTCGAGTAGGGTTTGTTTTAGGCTCCGGGTATAAATACCAAACCCCGGCTATTGTAGAAAAGGAACCAATTAATCAAATATAAGTCAATTACTTTTTTTCGGCTCCGACCACCCCTTAGGAGTAGGAGTAGAGTAGATCTCGGTGAGTTCTTCGGCAAGTACGGCTGCATCGATTCGGTCGACCTCCACTGCTTGTTGTAAGTACCGTCATGGTTTATACCTCTGTTCGTATGGCTACATCGATCTGGTCGACCCCCACTACAGCACTGGTATAAGCTAGTTATTGACTCTTGCCTAATTCAAGTATAGCCTATGTGATTCTGCCTCACACCCCACTGCTTGAATTGGATCAAAGTCAAGTTATCGGCTCTATCTTAGAGTGGCAGTCTTTGGCAGATTCATTAAGTTACCGATATTGCTTATTGCTTTCATTGTTGATCTAATTACAACAATATAACTCTACCTAATTGAGATTGATCTGGATCGGCCTTACATCTTGTTTAACTCATCGTTCGCTAATCTAGAACTGATCTAATCTACATCTTAAGCGATGAGTTATGTTTTATTGGCTGTTTTGCGTCAATCTTAATCGTACATAGCGTGCGGTTAAGGCATGTTCGATCTTGAGTAGATCTATCGGTTAGCGAGAACCGTTTCATGGCCCATCACCATGGCCTATGGGATTCTACCTCTCACCCCACTATTGGCACTATGGAGTGGGGATCGTTGGTTAATAGACCCATTCCTGAGAAGACAAGACCTTAATTGTGCGCTATGCCTGAATCAGCTATTGAGCCAATATCGAATGCTTTCACGAATAGTTCACATCACGAGATCGTTGAAGTAGAGATAAGTTGAAAGATGTGTTAGCCCCATGATCTTGTTATTGTATTATGGCCTGCATGATTCTGCCTCATGCCCCACTGATATTAGTAATGAGTTAGGGTCGTCGAGTCTATTGTTGTTTCTATGGCCTGCATGATTCTGCCTCATGCCCCACTGGTCGTGGTGATGGATGAGATCTAACATGTTCATTAGATTTATCTTTATTAAACGATTAAGTGATGTTGAATTGTTTCTTTATATAAAAAAGAGTTCGATTACTCATAATCATTGGCTCGGTATGGACCGATCATCATTGACATCTTGTTGCCATTGATTAATATCCGTTTAAATGATGTTTATCCTGAATGATAATCGATTCTCTTCACATGACCCCATGAGCTCTAACAGACTTATTCTCATGAATATACTGGAATCGGCTATTTAGCCGATTTCCTTTTATATCGGCTCTCACAGCCGTACATTCGGAACTGTCTGGCAACATCGACAAGTTCCGCCCTTAATTACTGATGAACTTTCTCTCCTTGTCAATTGCAGGGTCAAACTGACTAGCATGCCTCGGGAGGATTGCGTAGGATCGACCACCCCTGCGCTGAAGCTAGGTGGATCTGCTCCATTGAGCGGACCCTTCTGGCTTGCTGCGTGTGTCCTCGGCATGGGACAAAATTATGTGTCGACAAATTCATAGGGTCGATTGGTCCTACATTGAAGCCAAGCGGATCATCCAGCCATGCTCCATCAAGCAGATCCTTCTGGCTTGCTGTGTGTCAGGCGCATTGACACATTTTTGCGCCGACACACGTTTTGGCACTCTCGGTGGGACCCCACAATCGTCATGAAAACTTACAACAATAGTGACATTCTCATGGTGCCTTATGAAGACCTACCTGGTAAAGATAAGGATGTCATTAGTAAAGCTATAGAAGAATTTCAGAATAAGTGTTTATTGTCCTACACCAAAACATGAGACAATAAAGTTGTTCAGAAATATCCACTACCAAAAGTTTTGATGCATGGGCAGTCAGATGCAGACGAAGTTGAGGATAGGTGTTTCTTCGTTGATGTCATAAACAAATATGTTCATGATGCCATATTGAACCATAATACAACTTTTTTGAACACATTCCACAATACCATGAAGGAGGTGTTTCATGGATATCCTATTGATCAGGTTGGACCGGCTTATTATAATATTCCACATCAATCGACTCAGGGACCAATCAAGCCGATACTAGCCATGAAGAAGCAACACTAAATGGCAATGATGATGTCTAGGCAGTTCAGAGCTCATCTAAGCAAGTTTAGGGTGCTACTAATAACCAGATGCAGTACAATCCTAGACCATCAGTACAGCATGTGCTATAGCCAATGAGGCAAGCTCAGAATCAAGTGGTTAATTTTGGCGCATCAGGCCAAATACCATCGTCGGCTCAAAAAATAGCGCCATTTGTCCAAAGGATAAGTAGAGATACAAATCTTGACATCTACAACCAGACACTTCAAGCAGCAAACCAGCCAAGGGCCCAATAGATGGAGATTCCATAAGGATATCATTATGGAATATATTACAATACCCTACATATGATTCCAAACTCGGGGTATCAAGGTACCCGAAATTTTAATCTGCTGATTGGTCAACATTTGCAGAGAAATCCATATTTAAGTGCTGATGAGTTATTGCTTAGAGTGACCGAGATGATGAAGAATCAGTTTGGTTTGAAGCTAAAAGGGTAGACCTTTTCATACAAATGTCCATATCTAGAATGGTATGATTTGGTTGCCCTTCCTACAAATTATAGGCTCCCGGAGTTTGCTAAGTTCACTGGCCAAGATAGCACAAGTACAATAGAACATGTTAGTTGGTATCTTACATAGTTGGGCGAAGCATCCATTAAAGAGGCCCATAGAATTCGTTTATTCTCCTTGTCCATGTCAGGACCAGCCTTCACTTGGTTTTCATCACTACCAGTCAATTCCATCACCAATTGGGCTGACCTAGCGAAGAAGTTTGATACAGGAGAAAAGAAAGTTTCCGATTTGACAACCATAAGGCAGAGGACTAATGAATCAGGCATCGAGTTTCTTTAGAGGTTCCGAGAGACCAAAAATTTGTGCTTCTCATTAAACTTGACTGATGATCAGCTAGCTGCTTTATCCATTCAAGGAATGTTGCTAACATGGAGAGAGAAGCTGCTTAGGAAAGAATTTGACAATTTAGGTCAGTTGGCTCAACGGGTGGCAATACTCAATAGCCAATTCTAGGGTATGCGCAGAGATACCCTATTCTAGAAGAATGTCGCAATTGCCGAAGCCTATAATCCATATTCAGTTGATGATGACTATGAGGACAACGAGGAAGAAGAGATTGTTGCGGTTGAATGGAATTGGGGAAAGAAAATAGTAATGGTGCCAAATCCTTGGGGAAAAGGAGTTGAAGAGAGCTATGATTTCGACATCACAAAATTAGACAAGCTCTTCAATTTCTTTCTTGAGAGGGGACAAATCAAGTTACTTGACAATCATGTTATGTTGCCTCCTGATCAGTTGAAGAATAAAAAGTTCTACAAATTTCACAATGCTACCTCTCATTCTACTATTGAGTGCGGAGTTTTTCGGCAACACATATAGAGGGCTATTCAGCAAGGAAGGCTCAAATTTGATACACCTCGAAAGATGAAAGTTAATGATAATTCTTTCCCAAGGGGTCAGAACATGGTCGATGCTAGGTTGCTCAAAGGGAAGACTAAGGTCCTAACCTCAACTAGGGACAAAGAAGCCAGAACCATCAATCCGAAGATGCAAATATTGGCTAACAAATATAGAGAGATTAAAAGATGTTGTGATCAACATTAGAGCTGATATGAGTAGGGAGAAATGTCAAGGGATGGTGCGATAAGGCCACGTGTCACATCTCAAATTTTGTTGAATAAATGGCAGCGGCAGAAGGAAAAGGATTATCAGCGTTGGTTAAAGGAGAAAGAATACCAGCGTCAACAAGAAGATGAGAGGTATGAAACAAAACAAGCTGAATTGTATTGGAATTGTCCTTTCTTCAGACATTTGTGGAATAAAGGTTTGAAATTGCCTACTAGAAATAATTGTCCAAAGTGGAGTGAGCAATATTGGGAGTTTAGGCAATCTCAAGTCAACCGTCGGTCTGTCCATGCTCAAGATGAGTATCATCATAACAACATGGATTGGTGCTTAAAAATTAGAAGTGTTCATGATCGGCTTGGGAAGCGAGTTATTGATCAAAATTGGGCTGATTATGGAGAAGAAGATAATGAGGAAGAGTGTGTTTGGCAGGAGGGGCAATGGTGTCTAGGAGGTTTGACAAGAAGCCAGAAAAGAAGGGTGCAACGCCTAAGGAACAAAGAGCTAGAACAGGCTTAGGCATCTGGTAGATCTCAAGTATGGCATGCTAAACAAATTGACTAATATTCAAATGGCTTTTCTGTTGCAGTCAAAATTTAGGGCTCTAGTAGACCAAGAAGTCTATTCAGACTTTGATGAATCAGAGTATGAGGAGATAGTTGCCAAGTTGGCAGTAACACAACAGGCTATATTTGATAAGCCAGTCAAGCATCGATACTTAAAGGCTTTATATGTAAGAGGTTTTGTCGATGGGAAGCTGATGAGCAAAATGTTGGTGGACGGAGGTGCTTCTGTCAATCTCATGTCTTACACTACTTTTTGTAAACTTGGCAAAGGACCATGAGATTTAATTGAAACTGATATGATGCTTAAGGATTTTGGATGTAATGCATCCAAGACCAGGGGACAATGAACGTCGAATTGACAATCGGCAGTAAAACTTTGCTCACCATGATCTTTGTCATTGATGGAAAGGGGTCATATAGTTTACTCCTTGGTCACGATTGGATTCATGCAAATTGTTGTGTACCATCAACTATGCATCAATGCTTGATTCAGTGGCATGGAGATGATGTTGAGCTAGTTCGCGCTGATGATTCTATAAGTATCGCAACAGTCGATCCAATGTATTGGGAGCTAGAAGACTTCGAGTGTTTCTCTGGCAAGCTATGGGAAGGAGGCCACATTAAAATCAATGATGAAAGCCAACAGTTGATCCAAGAAGTCGGCTTTGAGAGATTGTTCTAATGGATAATCTGATAGATGGTACGGATGGTAAACTAGGACATGGCTTTACATCGGCCGATGAATTAGAAGATATAGATATTGGTTTCGGAGATAGGCCTAGGCTGATGTATGTAAGTGCCAAGTTGGATCCTAAGTACAAGCAAGAGTCGGTGGATTTATTAAAGGAATTTAAAGATTATTTCGCTTGGGAATATTATGAGATGCCTGGTCTAGACCGATCAATTATTGAGCATCGGTGGCCAATCAAACCTAGATATCGGCCGTTTAAACAAGCTCCGAGGAGGTTCAACCCAAACGTTCTTGATGATATCAAAAAGGGGACTAAAAGATTACTAGAAGTGAAATTTATCCGACCATGCCGATATGCAGAGTGGATATCGAATGTTGTTCCTGTGTGTAAAAAGAATGGGAAATTAAGAGTTTGCATCGATTTTAGAGATCTAAACAAGGCTACACCCATGGATGGTTATCCGATGCCGGTAGCCAATATGTTGGTAGATGCAGTGGTCAGGCACAAGGTTATTGGTTTCATGGATGATAATGCAAGGTATAATCAAATTTTTATGGCTGAGGAAGACATAGCAAAAATAGCTTTTAGGTCCCCTGGCACAATCGATTTATTTGAATGGGGTGTGATAACCTTTGGTTTGAAGAATGCTGGTGCAACTTATCAAAGGGCGATGAATTATATTTTTCATAAGTTGGTCGGTAGGATTGTTGAAATCTACATTGACGATGTGATGGTAAAATCTAAGGGGTACAAGGAACATCTAGCTGATTTGCAGCAGACTTTGGAGTGCACAAGAAAACATGGTCTAAAGATGAATCCTAATAAATGTGCCTTTGGAGTATCAGCTAGACTTTTTTGGGGTTTTATGGTCCACGAGAGAGGAATTGAAGTTGGTTAGAAAAACATGAAAGCAATTGATGAGGCAGTGCCCCTGACTACTAAAACAGAGTTACAATCTTTGCTTGGTAAGATTAATTTTATCAGGAGGTTTATTTCAATTTTGTTAGAAAATGTTGTGTCATTTTCTCCCTTGTTGAAGTTGAGAAATGATCAAGAATTTAAGTGGGGTGACATACAACAAAAGGCGTTTGAGGAGATAGAAGAATACATGAAACGTCCACCCGTGCTAGTCCCTCCTCAGCAAGGCAAGCCTTTTAAGTTGTACTTATCGACCGATGACCAAACAATTGGATCAGCCTTAATACAAGAGTTTGAAGGAAAAGAATGAGTTATTTTCTATCTAAGTAGAAGACTGTTGGATCCAGAAACGAGATATTCTCCTATTAAAAAGTTACGCTTGTGCTTATATTTCTCTTGCACTAAGTTGAGACATTACTTGCTATCGGATGAGTGTACAGTTGTGTCCAAGGCTAATGTGATCAAGCACATGCTATCAATGCTGATATTAAATGGGAGAATGGGAAAGTGGATTCTCATGTTGTCGGAATTTGACTTGAAATATGAATCAGCTAAAGCAGTCAAAGGGAAAGTAATAGCCGATTTCGTCACCTAGCACCATAAGCCAAGTATTGGCTATGTAGAATAGGTACCTTGGACGTTATTCTTTGATGGATCATCATGCAAGCAAGGTGGTGGCATTGGTGTTATTATTATTTTGCCTCAGGGGCGAGATTTGAGTTTGCTTTTCCAATTGAACCAATGACTACCAACAATCAAGCAGAATATGAAGCTATTCTTAAGGGGCTTCAACTTCTTTGTGAAGTAAAGGCCGAGGCAATTGAAGTATTTGGAGATTTATAGCTAATTATTAATCAGTTGTTCGGCCTATATGAATGTAAAGACGATATTCTGAGGGGATACTATGATAAATGCCAGAGGTTACTGAAGGAGTTTTCTCATGTTTCTCTTCAACATATTCCGAGAGCACAGAATCAAGAGGCCAATCGGTTAGCTCAAAGTGTCACGTTATCGAGTGTTTCAAGAGGTCTTAAGTAGTGAAACCTCGACTAATGTTGGAGAGTTGAAATAGATGATTACCTTAAGAATCCATCATAGAAGGTTACCTGGAAGCTAAGGTATAAATCAACTAAGTATGTTTTGCTAGATGATCAGCTATATTACAAGACAGTCGATGGGGTGTTGCTTAAATGCTTAAATCAAGAAGAGGCTAAAGTGTTGATGGGTGAAATACATGAAGGGATATGTGGAGCTCGTCAATCAGCTTATAAGATGAAATGGATTATTCGTAGGACTAGATATTTCTAGCCAACAATGCTGGAAGATTGTTTTGAATACTATATGGGGTGCCAAGATTGTCAACATTTTGGTAATGTTTAGAAATCACCCGCATCGGCTATGAATCTAATAATCAAACCATGGTCATTTCAAGGTTGGGGAATTAATCTAATTGACTAGATTTTTTCCGCCTTCAAGTAAACGGCATAAGTTTATATTGGTAGTGATAGATTACTTCACTAAGTGGGTTGAGGCAATTCCTTTGATGATAGTAACCTCAGAACATGGTTGATTTTGTCAAGGAGCATATTGTATATCATTTTGGAATTCCTCAAACTATCACTACTGATCAAGGAACAATGTTCACATCAGAAGAGTTCAAAGATTTTGCTACCAGTATGGGGATTAAGTTATTAAATTCTTCTCCTTACTATGCTCAGGCTAATGGCCAGGCAAAAACGTCCAATCAAATTATGATTAAGCTGATTAAGAAAAAGATCGAAGAGCAACCAAGGAAGTGATATTCAACACTTAATGAGGCATTATGGGCATATAGGATGGCCTATCATGGATTGATTAAAGCATCACCTTATGAACTTGTGTATGGTCATAATACAGACCTTCCTTGGGAGATTCAAACTAGATCGAGGCATGTCACGTTGCAAAATGATTTGTCAGCCAAAGTTTACAAGAATCTTATGATAGATGACTTAGAAGACTTAAGTTGTCATCAACTACGTGCTCTCGAGAACATTGAAGCCAATAAGCTAAGAATTGTGAAATATTACAATAAGAAGGTCAAAAGCAAACAATTTTCTAAAGGAGACTTGGTCTAGAAGGTAAAATTACCGATTGGATCGAGAGTTAGCAAGTTTATAAAATGGTCACCTAATTGGAAGGGACCTTATCGGATTAAACATTACGTGCCTGGCAATGCTTATATTTTGGAAATGCTAGGAGGAGAAGAGGAATTTGACAGAGTGATCAACAAGAAACATCTAAAGAAATATTATGCTAGCGTTTGGACTAATACTTAACAGCCGATTTGTTCAGTCATTGGCTCTAATAGTCGATACCAGAAGGGTATCGCCTATAGTTCAAAGAATAGACCCGAACGGGTAAAAGCCGATATGATATGTATCTCCTATAGAGCAAAACAAGCATAGACGAATTAGTATATGGAACTTAAGTACAGGGTAAAAGAGAAGTCTCTTAAAATGAAGATATTGCTTGCTAAGGTTCTCCTATTACAAGCTAAAGGCCAGGGAACATTTTATTCACTATGTCTTTGGCCTGGGAAGCAAGGGCTATGGAGTTGGCGGTGTTGAAGAAGTCTTTGACCAGGCACTCATGATCCTCAGGGTGTTCGGTGGCTAGGAAACTATGGGGAAGAAGTCAAAGCTCATGGCCAGAGCAAGGTTGCACAGCAGCCAATGCCATGGTAGCACCATGACGAACACCATGAAGGGCAACCTCTCTGAGGTGGTTTAGGACATCATACAAGCAAACCACCGGCATGGCACCCTTGGCGTTAATGAATCCTGCCACGTACTCTACAGCTGATCGAAGGCTTTCCAGCTGGGCCAATAAATCTAAAAGATTCAAGGGAGGAATGATCAAGATCTTGAAGACAAAAGAAGAAACAGAAAATTATGGTGGGCATCTCACCTATGATTCTGGCCTCGGCCTCGGCCAGCCTCTCCCCCACCTGGTCAGCGAATCTGCCCCTTAGGGCATCTTGATGGATGGCGGCCACAACCCCTAGAGTTTCCTAGTTGGCCTCCGATAGATCGGAATTGGAGGATGGTTGGTGCTGAACCAAAGTGGTCAGAGCCAATTCCATGATGGAGAGGCAGTCGGTGAGTTTCTAGCCAACCTGATCGATGGATACTATCAAATCGTCATTGTTGATCTTCTTCCTCAAGTAGCGGGGGAGCGAGCAGCAAATTGTTGATGAAGATGACCTCAAAGGTTGAGTGGAGTCGGACGTATGTTCCACAATGATGGGAGCGTCCTACAACGTGTTTAGATGAAGGTCCATCCACCCGAGTTCACGGGTTGCATCCTTTGGATGACAAAGATGCTGGCGTGGTGACATAGACCTGTCAAAGGCCTCTTCAGTAGACCTCTTACCATTCTCCATGCCTTTGAGCCTATTGAAAAGCAAATTGCACCAAAGACACAGAAGGTTTGGGATGAAGCAGATTGTTTTCTTTTCAATCCACAGCCATGGCCCATATATATAGCCTAGAAGGTGAAAAGATAGGCTTTGCTGAGGTTATGGAATTCAAGTCAGTCATGGAAATGGACCTACACTTTGGAAGTTCAGGGGACGGATCATGAAGAAAAAACAGATTTGAACTTATTGCTTCCCATGATTACAAGATACCGTGGGATTGATACAAAAGGTTTACATTAACCGACAATCAACCCACTAAGACTTATTTGGATTGAAGGGAGTATGGATCCCCACAAGGCCGAAAATCATCATGAACCGAGTCATATTGGCCTAGGGAAGAGAAAAGGCCACCTACTAAAAGATGCCCACATATCCAACCGATTTCTTGGGTGACTGGGAAACCATGGGAAAGAAGTACGTGGTTTCCCAGATGAGCATTTGATAGAGTAAACAAGGGAAAGGTGTCCACACATTTTTAACCCTTGCGAACACTAGGATAGCTCTGCGATCATGGTGAGAAAACGTAGGTGATGTCACAAGAATTCTTCAAACCATAGCAGCTGATCCTCTTCCTCGATAAGGCGCTGAAATGAGCGACACAATCACCCTTTGCACAAGAATTCTTCTAACCACTCAAGACCCTCATAGCAAGAGATTATACCATGGAGGGTCTAGCAGAGCCAAAGGCACTCGAGGAGGCAAGCAGAAGAGAAACATAACTGAGTTGTTGAGTTGCTCTCGCTAGAAATCAGATGGGCATTTATAGTCCATCCGGAAGGATGAATACAAGCGCCCGTGGAAGCAATAATGCTCTCGTAAAGTTTTGTAGTATGGATTCACAAGCAGGCAAGGGTGATGATGGATAGTAGGCCCCAGATCACGATTCTCTACCCTTGAATACGGACCCATTAGGGTACAAACGTGGTAATTTTGGAATAAAATTACTTTTATTCCAAAATTGGGGGCATATGTTTACACCAGAATTTGGGAAGAAGGACGCAGGAACTCGAAGCCTCCAAAAATTGTGTCATCAAGGAATCGATTGCATAAGGATCGACATCAGCTAAGTTGGATGCGGCACTAGGATCGGCTTTCTTCGGGCAACATCAGTAGATAACGTCAATAAGCTACAGTTGGCGTCGGGAAAGACATGTCAGACTCTACAGAAAGGGCAAGATTAGGGTCCAAGTTATCTTAAGTTAGGAATGCTTCCTCTTATGCCAAAGATTGTAACAAGTCGTACTTAAGTAGTATTCATACTTTGGTTCCGAGTATAAATATTGGACCCCAGCTATTGTAAAAAGACATCCAATCAATCAATACCAATTACTTTTTTTTGGCTCCGTGCCAACCCTTAGGAGTAGGAGTAGTGTAGATCTCGGTGAGTTCTTCAACAAGCAGGGTTGCATCGGTTCGTCTGACCTCCGTCTTCTCTATAAGTACCGTCATGGCTTATACTTCGGTTTGTACGGCTACATTGGTTAAGTTTGACCTCCACTGCGAGCTCTAGTATAAGCTAGTTATTGATCCTTATCTAGTTCAAGTACGTCTGCATAGGTTAAGTTCGATTTCCACTGCTCAAATTAGATTGAGGTCAAGTTATCGGCTCTACCTAAGGGTGGCATCCTTTGGGTAGATTCATTAAGTTGTCGATATTGCTGATGTTCTTATTATCATTAGTTTTTCAGCAACATCAGCCTGCCTGATCAAGAACGAACTAGATCGGCCTCATATCCTTTAGTCCCCCGTTTATTTGCCACATTGCGATGATTCTTATTTTAAATGATGGATTATGTTTCATCGGTTGTCCTACTTCGATCTTGGCCGTGCATAGTACGCGGTTAAGGCATGTCTGATCTTGAGGTGGTTTACTGACTGGTTAAATCTGGTCTATAGACCGCTATTATGGTTCTAATGATCTGGTCAATCCCCACTGTTGGCACTCAAGATCGGAGGATGCTAGTTGGTAGATTCGCTTTCAACCAGGCCTGACCTTGGTTGTTTGCTATGCCTGCATCGGCTAAATAGTTGATCGCCTGTACTTTAATGCTCAAAGTGTGTTTTCATGATCCTGTTAAATATGAATAGATCTTTTTTTTAAAGATTTAATCTGTTATCTTTATAATGGCTACCATCGATCTGGTCGAACCCCACTGTTAAAGATGATAGGTTAGATTTGAGGAGTTGATAGGCCTGCTCGTATTGAATAGTTGATTATTCACATGCTATGATCCTTTTTCTACCTGAATCGGCTCTTTTAGCCGATTCGCCTGCGCTTTCACAGATATGACACGCTTTCATGAACCTGTTGAAGTATGGTCGGTTCTATGGGTTTTCTGGTTCTAGACTATCATCATCATCATAGCTGCATCGATCCGGTCAAACCTCACTATTGACGGTGATGGATTAGATCTAGATGGTTCATGGGTCTGTCTGTATCAAACAGTCGATTGTGTGCGTGGCATATCCCTTTTTCTTACTAAATTCATTGGCTCTACACTGCGTATTGATCTAATCTAATTTAGCTAGTGATGTATCTCTGACACATACATGTTAATAGCTTAAGGGAAAGAATCATTAAAATTGGGTACATCGCAGTCATTATAAAATCAATCACAACCCACGAGTGTTACAGTCCTTAATAGCCAATTTTCTTCTCATATCAGCTATTAGATCGATTTTTCTGTCTGACTGTCAGCCCACTGGATCATCGGCATGGGTGAGTCGACCACTCATCAGCGTTGCCGACCACGACTAACGTTGTCCAACCACACACTATGACCAGAGGTAGGACAACGATAGTTCGTGGTCGGTATCACTAGTGTGTGCTTGGCAATACTAGTGAGTGGTCAGATATCTCCGTGCCAGAGATCCAGTGGGCTAACCTTGGCTGCTCCCAAAGCGACACTTGGATCTATCTGGGTTAGATCGGCATGTTCCACCTTAAATTACTGATAAACTTTCTCTCTTTGTCAATTGCAGGTTAAATTGACTGGCACGCCCTCTAGAGGAATTTGTAAGGTCGACTGGTCCTGCGTTGAAGCCAAGTGGATCATCTAGCCTTGCTCCATCAAGCAAATCCTTCTGGCTTACTGTGCGCTAGACGCATTGACACATTTTTGCGCCAACAATCATCATGTAATACATAGTTCTAGAACCTTGGTGGCTTTGATTTTGCCTTGTTTACAAAGTCAAAACCTGCACACTCTTATATGGAGACAGCTTGATGGCACTTGACCTTGCAAACCAAAAGGAGGAGGGCAGGAAGGGAGGGAGGGAGAGAGAGAAAGAAGGCACCTACAACATACGACTATCTATAGATATAGTACTACAATCTTAAAATGTACTATATATAGATACTACTACAATCTTAAAATGTACTTCTAAAAAGAGTATGTATACATACTACTTTACAAAAGGATTATATATGGTGTATACAATTTTGAGGAGTATTTGTACATCTTACAAGGGACTAAAAGTATATACTCCCTTTGTTGTGCACATATATACTCACTTCTAATTTCATAAGACTGGTGGCTAGTCCATTTACAGAAGCAAAGCATTCTCCAGTTGATTGCAGTAACTCTATCTATAATGTAGATGCAAACAGATATGCAATTCTGCGGCATCTACATGCTGACAAAAGTTATCTAAACTAAACATATATGCACTCACTACAAGATAGCTTCAGCTATAAACTCTGAACTTGCTACTTCACTGTGCCATACTCATCCCTCATATATTCGAGCCCTTCATGAACATCATGATTCCAATCCAATCAGAATTTTTTTTATCAAGTTATAATGTAATATGAAAAATATCTGAAAGACATGCAAACATACACTTATCTGAAAAAGGTATCTAAGCATACCCATATTTGAAAAACAGCATCTAAGCATACTCTTAATTCTTGATCATTGATTCTAATAAAAAATACAAAAGCCAGAACACAGCAGTAGTTCCATGGTCTACAATCTAGAAAACTAAGCTTGGGAATGAACTAATCCATCTCAAAATCAAAATAGTAGGATGAATTTCTCTATTATACCTGGATTGCACATTTCACTGCTGCATTCTCCTGCTTATGCTAGTAAAGATGCAAAGAGAGTGCTAGCTTAAAATGGAATAGTTTCACTTGATCAAACTTTAGGGTGTGACTAAACTCTGAAGTGTCGCTCAAAAGCAACATGAAATGCTTTGCCACCATCGGGCAAACAAAATATCATGCTGAAAAGGAAATGGTAAGCAGATGAAGTTTACCATTAGGAAAATCCTAGCCTCCGGACCCTGACAAGAAATTGAAAAAAAAAACATCAGATGAAGAATAATATATATTGCAATATAGCTTCCCATCTTACATCCAGACAAACATTATTTATAAGCTGAGAATTTACGTGAAAGCAAATTGTCATATAAAATTTTCATGATATGACATTTGAATATTGCATTTTGTAGCTGATTAGGTCTTAGCAACAAACATTTTAGCTCTTTTGAGATAAAAAAACTGATATATTCCTAAAGCTAAGAAGATTCAGTTTAGTTGCAGGGAACTATGGTTAAGAAAAATAATTTATGCTTGTTCACCAGAAACTTGATCTAACTAGCACAAGAGGCAATACCTATCAGTTATTGCGCATAATGACACACCAAACAGATTAGGTATTTTTTTCAAATGTGAAAATGTGTTCTACTAAAAATAATTACTAGGAATTAAATGCACAATAGTTTTTTAGGTGAGTGTCTCCTTAGGTGTGATTCATTATTACAATCAGTTCAACAAGCTCATAAGTACATAAGACCGCAAATAAAGTGACAAGATCAAAATAGTCTCCTGGATCTATTTCTATGTCTGTCATAATAGATCTGAAAAATGTCATATTGTTGCTAAATCTATGTCAAACCAAATAAAGAAACATGTGGCTGAAGCATGATAACAAAGAAAGAATCTAGGAGCCCGACACTTGAAAAGAAAGAGTACATTTGATGCATTCTGGTTTGGCTATAGCAAGTGTGGACTAATTAACCTGGAGAATCTTCAAATCAGTTCTGCATGTTTGTGGATTGGATGTCGATTCTCCCATGCCCTCCTGCATGGTCCTATCAATGGCAAGTTGCATGTGTGTGAGATGGTTTACCAAGCTGCATGCGTGTGAGATGGTTTACCTCAGAAAAATCAGAACAAATACATGTATGAAACGAACCTTCGGAAGGCCTGGAAATGCCCTCCGCCGTTGAAGAGGCCATGGGGCATGATGGCGTTGTGCTCATGGTGATGCGCCACACCTAAAGGTGCCGCCACCATAGGGATGGAGATCGCAACCTGGTGGGTGCCACCGCCACGAGGGAATGGGCCAGGGGACGCCGGCACGACCACGCCGGTGAAGCGGAGATGGGGCGCCGCCACTGTTGGTGAAGGGGAGATGGGTCGTGGCCACAGTCATCGTGGGGGAGCACCGTCCGCATGGGATGGCCATGCCACGGCCAGATGCAGGGGAGGGGCCCAGCTGCTGCGGCAACCACCAGAGGGGCAAGGGGATGGCGAGTCACGATCTGATCCACTGGCGGAGGGGAAGGGACGCTACGGCTAGGGGCCGCCGCTGCCCTAGCCAAGCCAGCGGCGCCAGGAGTGTCGGTATGAGGCTCTAGATCCGCCAGGGCAGAGGAAGCTAGGCTCTAGCCCTCGGCGGTACAAGGCACTAGCCCTCGGTGGCGGCGAAGCTGGGCTCATGCGATGGGTCCGGAGGCAGGGGCACGCCGGCCGAGAACGCCAGGACGAGTGACACGATGCGTCTATGCCCGCACAGCGCTGGGCGACGCCACAGCGGAGCGGGGCGCTGGGGAACGCCAGCCGAGAACGCCCGGTCGGGCGGCGTGCTGTCGCACGGTGGAGAAGTAGGCAGCAGCGGTGGTAGGGAGAGGGGTCGGATGGGCGGTTCCAGGGAAGGGAGGGAATGAGGAGAGACGGGGTGAGGAAATAGAAACCGCAAAGAAATCATCGGTGGGTGGGGGAGCTTCGGAGCAGGATAGCTCGAGCTCGTGAGTTGGTGGGCCGGGCCTGTGAGGGGGGAACAGGCACGGATCCAAGGTGGGAGCGGGGGGTGTGGGGACGGGCGCGGCGAAGTGCCCGTGGTTGGCTCGGTGATTTGAACTCGGGTACTGATTATTATTCAGTACCCAGGGTAATATATATATATATATATATATATATATATATATATATATATATATATATATATATATATATATATAGAGAGAGAGAGAGAGAGAGAGAGAGGGTTATTCTACACCATGAGCCACCCAAGCCCCGCAGCAAACCACGTGGTCCAACCCACCCCGCACCGACTGAACCAGCCAGCCCCTCCCAGCGCCTGCGCTCGCTCCGACCCGCGCGTCCGCGCGCGCTGTCCAGGCCCCACACGAGTAACGTCGCCCTACTATCCAAGAGACACACAGCCTGTTCGGCAGACCGTAATCGATCGTGGATTATTTACTGTTGACTGGTTTGGTGTGAGAGAAAGTACTGTTTGCGTGTGTTGATGGTGGGGCTAGGCGCAATGGCAATAGCAGGCAGCAGCAACAGCGGCATGGATGGTCTGCTGGCTGTGTGCCTTCTCATGGTCCCTGGCAGCCTTCTTGTGGTCCCCTGGTACCCAATGCATTTTGTACCTAGCTCATTAATCCCTTGCTCGATGCGGCCCCAAGCCCAAATGTCCAATCTAGATTAGTTGCTGTTAAATTAGTTTGTGCTAGCACGCAGTACTATACATACTATCATTGTTCTACGACATATATTTGATGTATGAATAATTGTGGGGTCATCGATATTAGTTAGTTTAATCCAATAGAAAATTTAATACGGATGTACTGCTTTAATTAGGTTCACTGCTGGTATCTTTCAGTAGTTGTTAGTATTAATCAGTATTTTTAAGTAGCTTTAAGTACTTGCCAACATTATTTCTTCAGTAGTTGCCAGTACCTTTTAGTATTTGCAGGATCTTTAAGTAGTTGTGTCGGACATTGATATTAGGGATATCCGGAGGAAGGAAGTTAACGGCTACGAACGTTAATTCGTCTCGATGGTCAAAGACGTATTTAAGGTATCGCCCGACCCCCAGCGTACGGGCTCCGTCTCGCCATACCCCTCGGGCGTGGGCTCCATCTCGCCCAACCCCGAGGGCGCGGGCTCCATCTCGCCAGACCTCTTGGGCACGGGCTCCGTCTCGCCAGAACCCTCGGGCGAGGGTTCCGTCTCGCCCGACGGGGATTCATACCGCCTCCAAACACTACGAGTCTAAGAGTACGACCCCAGGGTTAAACTTCTGACACCGGGATGGAAGCAGGCACGTCTCGACGTGACCCGTGGCCATGACGGACCATACATGGGGGCGCACGTTGCCAACAGTGTGCCGGCGCTGTGCTGCCTAATCCCCGTACGGCTTCTAATAGGAGTACATGTCAGACCACGCTGCCCGCCGGAACGGAGTGGAGCGCCGCGACTGGCTGACGACGCATGCATATAGCGCCAGTGATGAACAGTGTCGCGACGTGGAGCCATCCCCGTCCCCATTAAATACTGACCGGACGCTGGCTTTGGTGTGACCGGACGCTGGCGCGGTGTCTGGTCAGTTCATTTGATCAAGGTGAAGTTGTTTGGAAGTGACCGGACGCTGAGAGGTCAAGTGACCGGACGCTGAGGGCCAGCGTCCGGTCGACTCCAGTAAGGTTCCAGAGAGAGAAAATCATGACTGGACATGTCCGGTCAGTGCTGACCGGATGCTGGCCAGCGTTCGGTTACACTTTAAACACTGGAGTTCGGGGTGAACTGACCGGCGCGTCCGGTCACCCCGTAGAGGCACATAACGGTTCGTTTTTTAGCCCATGTTATAAATACTTCCTCCATTCATGTGTGGGGGTACTTTTGCTCATTCCAACAGCTGAGAAACACCTTTGAGAGTGCCAAGAAGAGCAAGGTCCTAGTGAGGTGATTGAGATTTGAGAATCCCAAAGAGAGCCCTCATTAGTGAGATCAAGAGTAGCAAAGTATGCATCCACCTTTCTCATTAGGCTTGTCGTGGTCAAGTGAGAGTTCGTGCTTATTACTCTTGGTGATCGCCATCACCTAGATGGTTTGGTGGTGATTGGGAAATTGGTGATCATCCGGCGGTGCTTGTGGATGACCCAACTCAAGTTGTGAGCGGTTGTGGGTGATTCACCGCGACGAAGTGTTGAAGAATCAACCCATAGAGAGCACTTGATCCTTGTGCGGATCAAGGGGGAGCTACACCCTTGCACGGGTGCTCCAACGAGGACTAGTGGGGAGTGGTGACTCTCTGATACCTCGGCAAAACATCGCCGCGTTCCTCCTTCTCTATTTACTTTGAGCAATTCAATTCTTGTCATTTATATTCCTAGAATTGCCATGCTAGAGTAGGATTAGAACTTAGGGTGCTAAACTTTTATGCGTTAGATCAATAGAAATACTTTCTAGGCATAAGGGGTTAATTGGGCTAACCATAGAGTTTAATTATTGCAAAGAAATTTAGAATTAGCCCAATTCACCCCCTCCCTCCTCTTGGGCATCTTGATCCTTTCAATTGGTATCGGAGCAATGGTGCTCACATATTTAGGCTTAACCGCCTAGAGAAAGATGTCTCATGGGGATGGACCTCCTCCTATCTTTGAGGGGAATGATTTTCCATATTGGAAAATTTGCATGGAGGCGTACTTAGAAGCTCTAGATGTTGGAATACTTAGAGCCGCCTCACAAGGCTTCCCAAAATCTCGGGATGCTACTAACCTACAAGGCAATGAGGTGAATTACGAGAAATAGAATGCAAAGGCTCGAAACACCATCTTTAGAGGTCTTTGCAAAGATGTGGTCAACCAGGTGAGGAACCACAAAGACGCCCATGCACTATGGTCGGACGTTTGTGCGTTCCATGAGGGAACAAAGAGTGAGCGTGAGGAATGCTATCATCTTGTCATAAAAAATCTTAACTCTTTTGAGATGCTTCCTAAAGAATATGCTAATGAAATGTATTCACGTTTGAATGTTCTTGTAGAGGAAGTCAATGGGCTTGGACTCACTCAAATGCAACCATCCGATGTTGTAAGAAAGATCTTGAGTGTCCTCCCCATTGACAAATATGGGCATATTATGACCGTGCTTTATCAAGGTGATCTTTCCACCACTACACCGACACAAATCTTGGGAAAGATCAATGCTCATGAGATGTACATGCACATCACACCTCAAGATGGCTCATCCTCTAACAAGAAGAAAGAAAAGGACTTAGCATTCAAAGCTAGTCAAGAGAATGGCAAAGCAAGGCTTGAGTATGAGAGCTCAAGTGATGATGAAGTTGATGATGCAAGCCTTGCTCTCATGGTGAGAAAAACCGCCAAGATGCTAAAGAAGCTCAACAAGAGTGGCATCAAGTTTGATGGCAAGAAGAAGAAGTTCTTCACTAGCTCTAGAAGGAAGCCAATCTCCGAGATGGATTGCTACAATTGTGGAGAACTTGGTCATCTAGCTCACCAAGCACAAAGCCCAGGAAAGACAAGTTCAAGAACAAGAACAAGGGCAAGAAAGATGACTCAAGTGATGAAGATGATAAGAAGAAAGACAAGCCATACAAGAAGAGAGATGGCAAGAAGAAGGACTTCCATAAGAAGAAGAAGAGTGGAAAGGCATACATCGTTGGTGATTGGCTCACGGACATTGATTCATCTAGTGGCTCATCCGATGATGATAGTAACAACAAGGTGGCCGCCATTGTTATTAACTCTTCATCATCTTCACCGCCACCATCGCCATCATCCTCTACACACCTATGACTTATGGCCAAGGGTGAACACAAGGTATCAAATGATGATGAGAGTAGTGGTGATGAACATGCTAGTAATGATGATAGTGATAGTGATGGTGATGGTGATGAATATGAATCACCTTATTATGATGATCTTGTTAAATTGCTAAATAAATACTCCAAGATCATTATAAAGACTAGAGCTAAGAATGACAAGCTAGAAGCTAAAAATGATTCTCTTTTAGCTAAATGTGATATAGCCGAAAAGGCTAGCGTTGAGCTTAGAGAAGCAAATGAAGCTATGTCATCCAAACTCAAGGAGCTCAAATCTTCTAAGAAAGAGCTTAAAGATAAACATGATAAACTTGAGAGGATGCATAAAGAGCTCATCACTAGCCATAATATACTAAAAGATGAATATACTACTCTTAAGATTAATCATGATAATCTTGTTATTGCTCAAGAATATTTATCCAATGAGCCACATGATGCTACTAACAATGTTGTTAAGATTGATATAGCTACATCATGTGATGATTTGATCATTGAAATCATTGAGCAAAGTTCTAGTAGCAAGGGCAAGCAAGTGGTTGAGACCGATGATTATGATGAGTTTGTCAAGCTCAAGAATGATAATGAAAAGCTCAAGAAAGATCTTGAAGAGATCAAAAGTCACAACACTATTGTGCTAAAAACTCTTGATCATGTTGGTGAGTTGATGCTTGAAAATGAGAAGCTCAAAGAAGAAAATAAGAAGCTTAAGGAAGAGAAAAACAATAATGCTCTTAAGGAAGAGAACAAGAAGCTCAAGTTGGAGAAAGAGCATCTCAAGATTGGATTAAGCAAGTTAACTAGAGGCAAGTATCTTCAAAGTGAGCTACTAATGAACACTGTCATAAAGATGGATAGAAGTGGCATTGGGTACATGGCAAACAAAGAGAAGAAGGCTCAAGCTCAACAACAACAAAAGCCAAAGCCAAAGAAGTGTTTTGAGTGTGGACAAGAAGGCCACTTTGCTCATGAGTGCCAAACTCCACCACCACAACCCTTGCCCAAGCATGCTAGACCTTTTGCCTTCAATGCTCACTACATGCTTAGAAATGATTCTAGTGGAAAGATGAAAGTCATGTTCTTAGGACCTCCAAACAAGAATAGGCCTAAGAAAATTTGGGTTGCAAAGTCACTTGTTGAGAAGGTGAAGGGCCCTCAACAAGTTTGGGTTCCTAAAGCTTGATCTCCTGTGTGTAGGTGAACTACAAGACCGGTGAAAGTCATTGGGTTATTGATAGTGGTTGCACACAACATATGACCGGTGATCCTCGTATGTTCACCTCACTAGATGAAGAAGTAGATGGACAAGAAAGAATCACATTTGGAGGTAATTCAAAGGGCAAGGTTAAAGGATTGGGCAAAGTGGCAATATCAAATGATCATTCAATCTAAAATGTGCTATATGTTGCTTCTTTGAGCTTCAACTTGCTATCCGTTGGACAATTGTGTGATCTTGGCTTCCAATGCTTGTTCACTGAGAAGGAAGTTGTTGTATCTAAGAAGGATGATGATCAAGTGATATTCAAAGGATTTAGATACAACAACCTATATCTAGTGGATTTCACCTCCGAAGATGCAAATTTGAAGACTTGCCTATTCACCAAAACAACACTTGGGTGGCTATGGCATAGAATACTTGCTCATGTTGGGATGAGCTCACTCAAGAAGCTAATGAAGAATGATTTGGTGAGAGGGTTGAAGGACGTGAAGTTTGAGAAGGACAAGCTTTGTAGTGCATGTCAAGCCGACAAGCAAGTTGCAAATACTCATCCAACCAAAGCTTTCATGTCAACCAGAAGAGTGCTAGAACTCCTTCACATGGATTTATTTGGACCAACAACATACAAGAGTTTGGGAGGAAATCTTTATTGTCTTGTGATTATTGATGACTATTCAAGATACACATGGGTATTCTTCCTTCATGACAAATCCGATGTTGCATCTTGCTTCAAGAAGTTTGCCAAGAGAGCACAAAATGAGTTTGAAGTGAAGCTCAAGAAGATTAGAAGTGACAATAGAAAGGAATTTGACAACATAAACATAGAAGCCTATTGTGATGAAGTTGGGATCAAGCATGAGGTCTCTGCAACATATACTCCACAACAAAATGGTGTAGTTGAGAGAAAGAACCGAACATTGATCACTCTTGCAAGAACAATGCTAGATGAGTACAACACCCCTAAAGCTCTATGGGTGGAAGCTATCAACACCACATGCTATGCATCCAACCACCTATTTCTTCAAAAGTTCCTTGGCAAGACACCTTATGAGTTGCTCAATGGAAAGAAGTCGGACGTCTCTTTCTTTAGGGTGTTTGGTTGCAAATGCTACATCTACAAGAAGCGACAACACCTAGGGAAGTTTCAAAGACGTTGTGATATTGGTTTTCTTGTTGGTTACTCATCAAAGTCCAAAGCATATAGAGTATTTAATCATGCCATCGGCTTGGTTGAAGAAACATATGATGTGGAATTTGATGAATCTAACGGCTCCCAAGGAGCACATGAGAATCTTGATGATGTAGGTGATGAACCATTGAGGGAGGCTATGAAGAACATTCCAGTTGGAGACATCAAGCCTAAAGATGATGAAGATGATGTACAAGTGATTGATCCACCTTCTTCATCAAGTGTGCCACAAGATGATGATAAAGATGGGAGAGTAGAAAATGAAGACACCCATGTCTCTCATGATCAAATGGTGGTACAAGCACAAGATGTTGATGCTCCACAACCTCCTCCTCAAGTGGTCAATAGAAGAAATACACCTCTACTACAAGATCATCCACAAGATCTCATCATAGGGAGTCCATCAAAGGGTGTAATGACTCACTCACAAAAACTTGCTTCATTTATTGCTCATTACTCTTTTGTCTCTTACTACGAACCTACCAAGGTGGAAGAAGCTCTTCAAGATCCGGATTGGATAAATGCCATACATGAAGAGTTGAACAACTTCACCCACAATGAAGTTTGGACTCTTGAAGAGCGGCCAAAAGGTGCAAGAGTCATTGGAACAAAGTGGGTGTTCCGCAACAAGCAAGATGATCAAGGCATAGTTGTAAGGAACAAGGCAAGACTAGTTGCAAAGGGGTTCTCTCAAGTTGAAGGATTGGATTTTGGAGAGACCTTTGCACCGGTTGCAAGACTAGAAGCCATTCATATCTTCCTTGCATATGCATCACATCATGAAATGAAACTATATCAAATGGATGTGAAAAGTGCATTTTTAAATGGCTTTATTAATGAACTAGTCTATGTTGATCAACCTCCTAGGTTTGAAGACCCTAGATATCCTAATCATGTTTATAGGTTGTCCAAGGCATTATATGGGCTTAAGCAAGCCCCAAGAGCTTGGTATGAGCGCCTTTGGGACTTCCTCATTGAGAAGGGCTTCACCATCGGGAAGGTCGACACCACACTATTCACCAAGAAGCTTGATGGGCACATCTTCATTTGTCAAGTGTATGTTGATGATATCATCTTTGGATCATCAAATGAAGATTCCTGCAAAGAGTTCGGTGAATTGATGTCAAAGGAGTTCGAGATATCAATGATTGGAGAGCTTACATTCTTTCTTGGTTTTCAAGTCAAACAAATGAGAGAAGGGATTTTCATCTCTCAAGAGAAATATACCAATGATCTTCTCAAGAGATTCAAGATGGATGAATGTAAGCCAATCAAGACACCAATGCCAACTAATGGACATCTCAACCTAGATGAGGAAGGTAACACGGTTGATCAAACTCTCTACCACTCTATGATTAGTAGCTTGCTATATTTAACCGCATCTAGGCCCAACATCATGTTTAGTGTGTGTATGTGTGCTAGATTTCAAGCTAATTCTAAGGAAACTCATTTAATTGCCATAAAAAGAATCCTTAGGTATCTTAAGCACACACCAAGCATTGGCCTTTGGTATCCCAAAGGAGCTATATTTGAGTTAGTTGGCTATTCCAATTTGAATTATGCCGGTTGCAAAGTTGATAGAAAAAGCACATCCGGAGGGTGTCATTTGCTTGGTAGATCACTTGTGTCTTGGTCCTCCAAGAAGCAAAATAGTGTGGTTTTGTCCACCGCCAAAGCGGAATACATTGCTGCGGGTGCTTGTTGTGCACAAATACTTTACATGAAACAAACTTTGCTAGACTATAGTGTAGTTCTAGAAAAAGTACCTCTTTTGTGCAATAATGAAAGTGCGGTAAAACTTGCAAATAATCTGGTTCAACACTCTCGCACCAAGCACATAGATATCCGCCATCACTTTCTTAGAGATCATGTTGCTAAAAATGATATTTCATTAGAAGGTGTAAGGACCGAGGATCAATTGACGGATATCTTCACTAAACCGCTAGATGAGGCGACTTTTTGTCGATTGCGGAATGAGCTCAATGTTCTTGATTTTAGTAACTTCACTAAAAAATGAGCTTGTGTTGTCCCTCGCATTGCATTGTAATATACAACATGTTTAATTTTTGGTAATGCGTATAGGGCTTGTCTAACATGGTTAAGATAACTGCCGTAAAGCGTGTGAAGAAGCTTAACCTTGGATCAAACTTGACAAGCAACTAGATTTATCTTCAAGTATTGCATTGCATATGCATGAATGTTGTTTTATCGCTCATCTTCAATTGCCCTCTTATTGCCTATTTTAATAAAAAGAATAATAGCCTAAGGCAAAATATTTTTGAAAAATATGAGGGTTTGAGAGAGGTCACTCACATCAGTCCCAATTGGTGTTTATTTGGATCTTATTGGAGTTGGGACTTGAGTGGGAATAAGCAGCATGAAGGACTTTGAAGATTCGCTGGAAAAAGAGTGACCGGACGCGGCACCGGACTCTAATGTCCAGCATCCGGTCAGTTCATAGGAGGTGAACCTGCTGTGAAGGAGTGACCAGATGTTGAAATAGTGTTCTCCCAGTGTCCGGTCAAATGGTGGCTCTGCGTCCGGTCGATCGAAGATGAAGGAGACAGCTTGCACCGGACTCTGGCTGCGTTCGGTCGATGCCCACCAGACACATCCGATCGTGATTCTAGGGGATTTGGACCTCTCTAGAATCGATCGGACGCTAGGTGGCAGCGTCTGGTCGCTACCACCAGAGCGTCCGGTCAGTTGAAAACATGCGGGTTTTAATCTCTTTCCTGTTTCCTTCTTGTCACGTCGGGGCACCCCTTTATAATCACAGCACCGCTATGACCTATCTCGCATCCCACCATGCCATCTTTGTTGTGCCTACGCCCTAGCCGCCGTGTTTCATGCCTGTGACTTCACAATCGCCACCGCGCTGTGCCTCCGTGCGTAGCTGCCCATGCTGCATCGCCCTTGAGCTGCCGCCTGCGTCCCCACACCGCCGCTCGCGCATCCGTGCCCGCATCGCCGCCCATCGCGCCTCTGCGCCACGCGCCTCTGCACCACGCGCCTTTGCCCGAGCTTCCATGCCAGCGCCGCCACGAGCCCGTGCTACTCCACCTTGCCTCCCCGTGTCCATGCACCCACTCAGCCGCATCACCGCCGAGCTCCTGCGCAAGCCCATGCCCTCTGCTCCACCCTCACCATAGCCAAGCTCTAGTGCTCCAGCATCGAAGTGCTCAAACCCAAGCACCCGCACTGCCATCCATTGTCTCTTCATGACTGATCCAGAGCTACATTGCTTTGCCGCAACCCTAATCCTAGGATTCCTGGTGGTTTCCCCCCCCCCCCCCCCCGCGCGTGTTGTTCCTCTGCTTCTCGGGTCACCGGTTCGTCAGGTAGCAAGCCCTTGACTCAATTTCATACCTAATTGCTTGCTTTCTTAGGGTTTCGTATCTCTAGATGGATAATTAAAATTATTTGTATATCCTATCTATTCTATCGTGCAGCGAATCGGTGCTGTTGTGGTCCTATTTGCAGTTGTTAGTCAACTCGGGGCCAAGCTCGCAAGTACGGATCGAGGCCAAGCCTCAGAAGTGACAGTTGACAGTTGTTTCTTATTAGCGGCAGTTGTTCTTTTTAGATCCAACTGATGGTTCATGTCAAGAATGTTGGAGGTGGTTCCGGTGATGAGGATCTGAGACACTCGCCTCACTTGCCTACAGATCTAAAAGGCAAGGCGACGAAGAAACTTGCAACAAAGAAGCAGAAGTATCTAGATACAGACACAACTAGAGCAGCCACAGTTGTAGTAGCAGCAGAGCGTGTGGAGGCAGGAGGTGCTAGGAGTGGAGTATAGATCGCAGATCAGCTCTCTCCATCTACGAGGGCCGCACTAGAGCAGGTTGAGCACCGTCATGGTGGTCCAGCTAGGACTGTCATGGTTGCAGGATGGTGAGTTGTCTTGGATGAGAGTCAGCCTTAGGGGGTCACAGTAGGAGCCATAGGCAAGAGAGAATACTTAGGAGGGATAGCAGGCCGAGGAGACAGAGCATGCACCTCAGCCACAGCTTCGCCGCTCTAGTCGTACCCTTGCTCTAGTCACACCGAGGGCAGATACACAGCGAAGGGGTTCTCGTCCACTGCCCAGACTATAGGGTCTACCTCTAGTGACTCATCTAGATCTGAGGGTCACCATGGCCAAGCAGGTGCAGTAGCTTAGATTTGTGGATTTTGAGCAGTGGTTTCTATCGAGGCGAGATGAGCGTGCATCATAGGGCTTCTACACACCACTGTAGGACTTCTACAATGCATATCTTAACAGTAGAGCTATTTTCACATCTCAGAGGGTGTGCAACATAGAGTTTATTGTCATAGTAGCTAGAGAGCACATTCGCCCCTACCTTTCTTACCTGCCAGGGCTGATAGATTTACTTAGATGGACAGGCTTATATGTTCCTTCTTGGGTCCATTAGTTCTATGCTTCTCTCTGGATTGACCCACGGCACAGATTCATACACTTTGCATTCAGTGGTAGAGATTACAGGCTAACGAGCACTAGGGTCAGAGAGATACTCAGGCTTCAGGAGCAGCCCATCCGACTACATGAGGTTTGCTATGGACAAATAATGCCCTATAGGCGTCCTCATGGTGGGATGGTGCCCCCTACAGATCTAGTCCACCACTGCTTCATAGAGCCATTCAGCGAGGGGTCTAGCAGGACACCTAGTGATCTCACTCCCACTTCTAGAGTGCTTGATGCCATTATGAGGAGGACACTGCTTCTGAGGATGGGGTATCACGAGGGCTTGACTCACATACAGTTGTGGCTACTGAACTATCTAATGTAGCAGACAATGTTTGATATTTGGGATCTCCTTCTATCAGAGATGGAGGATACTATTGCTGAGGGGTTCAGAGGCCATCGATAGTTGCCCTATGCCTAATGGATCACATTTCTTATTCACAGGGCAGTTATAGTGAGGCCGCCTAAGATGTTAGCTAAGTACAGTGGTGCTACGATAGAGTTCCCTGCATATAACCTGACTCAGATGATTTGTCATAGTACACCGACTGCACCTAGCCAGCTGCACCGTCGTCTAGAGGTGTCAGAGACTGTAGCCTAGTAGGATGATACTATTAGGGGTATAGCAGCTATTGAGGAGGAGCAGTTAGATGCTTAGTAGGAGGAGATGGTCGAGAGTGACCCTAGTGACAGCTCAGATGAGGACTACCATGATATCCCTCATATGCCTCCTCGACGACATGATCATGAGGCCGGTAGCTCCAGTTCAGCTCCATCTGCACTGTAGACTGAGCTCATTCTACTTGCCATACTTGAGCAGATGAGGCAGGATCAGGCTCGCTAGGCTTAGGAGACCACTGCTACTTTTGCACAGTTCTAGGCTCGACAGGATGAGTTTCAGTGGCAGCAGCAGGCAATACAGGAGCAGCAGTAGGCCATGCATCAGTAGTAGCTCCTCATGCAGCAGCAGCTCCTTGGATTTATGCAGCATGTAGTGACAGCTATTAGGGTTCCACCACCACAGCCTTCACCCTAGCTTGGTCAGCCTACCACCACTTCTATGACTCTAGCGTTATAGCCTAGTGGGCTTTAGAGTTAGGGATAGCCACCAGCACAGTTTGCTTCACCTACAGAGCAGGTGTCCTAGTGGTTTGCTTCGCCCGTGTTAGCCCCGTAGTTCACACCTCTCTAGATGGGCTTCACACCAGCTCAGACTTCCTCGGTACTAGTGCCAGACACTTTAGTCTCCAGAAGTCTTGGAGCAACTTTTAGTGAGTTGACAGGATAGCCTACTCTGCCATATTTGCATGTCCCAGGTCCTTCTATAGTTGCACCTATTACTAGGACTATAGAGATGCTCCCTTACTCAGTGGTATCATCAGAGCCAGCTGCTCCAGTCATACCTGCATAGTCTACAGCAGCTCTAGTTGTTGATCCAACCCAGACTGCTTCTAGCTACAGAGGGTCAGATAGCTCAAAGCTCAGGGTCAGATGATGATGGCACTCAGTTCTAGCTTGCTCCTCATACCTCAGCGCCTGACTCATCCACTGTAGCCCCACCGACCGACCCTTAGGTTTTGGTGTTTGACGCCAAAGGGGGAGAGAAATCGAGTATGTTAGTCTTAGGGGGAGTGACATATCTAGGGGGGAGCTTAGTTTACTTAGACTATCTATTACATTTGGAGTTTTATGTGTGATACACTATTATGCATTTGTGTGTTTACTTTTATGCATCAAACTATACTTATGTGATAGTGATATCTACGTGATCGTGACATATGACATGTGTGCTTTCTACTTTGAATTATTTACATGTCATATCACTTGTGCTATGCTCATTTGCTTTGCTTCCGTGTTTTACTCCGATGCAAATGAGCTTTATTACTTGTACTCATGCTTATTTCATATCTTTTGAGTTCATCATGTTGGCTTGGGTCATATAAGCTTGCCTAACACTCTTGTTCTTATTGCCAAAAGCTTATATGAACCAAGCATGTCAAAAACCTCAACTCTTTCACATACTCAAGGTAGTATTGTCATCAATCACCAAAAAGAGAGAGATTGAAAGCATCTAGGCCCCTAGTTGGGTTTCGGTGATTAATGACAATACAAGATTACTATGACTAATGTGTGTTTTGCAGAGGCAATTAAGTTAGGTCATGGTAATGGAGATCGATTGGGCTATCATGGTGGTCATGCATTACGATGGAAATTGTTTTGGTTTTCAAAGGATGGACGACAAGGTTAAGGATGGACTAGTTCTAAGTGTCGTTTAGAGTTGAAGAGACACTTAGAGTAGTTTAGGACTTTGTTTTTTCCTTTGGCCATACTATTAAGGGGGGTATGGATGGGTAGCTTGACCTAGGTGAGTCTAGTGAGTTAGGTGTGGTGCACACTTGCTAAATCTAGCACTAGGTAGCTCCAAAATAGCCCTTAGATCCAATGGAGCAAACTTCATTCACGTATGATTGAAAGTTGGAAGTGAATGGAGGGTCAAATATTGACCGGACGCTAGCTTCAGTGTGATCGAATGCTGGCGCAGAGTTCGGTCAGTTCATTTGATCAAGGTGAAGTCATCTAGAAGTGACTAGACACTGAGAGGTCTAGTGACCGAACGCTGAGGGCCAGCGTCCAATCGACTCTAGTAAGGTTCCAGAGAGGGAAAATCATGACTGGACGTGTTCGGTCAGTGCTGACCGGACATTGGCCTGACTGGAGTTCAGGGCACGCGCGTCACACTTTAAACACTAGAGTTTAGGGTGACCTAACTGGCGTGTCCGGTCAACATGACCGGAGCGTTTGGTCACCCCGTAGAGGCACATAATGGTTTATTTTTCAGCCCATGTTATAAATACTTCCTCCATTCATGTGTGGGGGTACTTTTGCTCATTCCAACAGTTGAGAAATACCTTTGAGAGTGCCAAGAAGAGCAAGGTCCTAGTGAGGTGATTGAGATTTGAGAATCCCAAAGAGAGCCCTCATTAGTGAGATCAAGAGTAGCAAAGTATGCATCCACCTTTCTCATTAGGCTTGTCGTGGTCAAGTGAGAGTTCATGCTTGTTACTCTTAGTGATCGCCATCACCTAGATGGCTTGGTGGTGATTGGGAGATTGGTGATTATCTGGCGGTGCTTGTGGATAACCCAACTCAAGTTGTGAGCGGTTTTGGGTGATTCACCGCGGTGGAGTGTCGAAGAATCAACCCGTAGAGAGCACTTGATCCTTGCGTGGATCAAGGGGGAGCTACACCCTTGCGTGGGTGCTCCAATGAGGACTAGTGGGGAGTGGTGACTCTCCGATACCTTGGCAAAACATCGCCGCGTTCCTCCTTCTCTATTTACTTTGAGCATTTACTTTGAGCAATTCAATTGTTGTCATTTACATTCCTATAATTGCCATGCTAGAGTAGGATTGGAACTTACGGTGCTAAACTTTTGTGCATTAGATCAATAGAAACACTTTCTAGGCACAAGGGGTTAATTAGGCTAATCATAGAGTTTAATTATTGCAAAGAAATTTAGAATTAGCCCAATTCACCCCCCCTCTTGGGCATCTTGTTCCGTTCATATAGGACCAGCGAGATCCGCATAAAGGAGATGAAGGATGCCGTGACCCTGAAGGCCTTATTCTCCCTCGCTTTTCTCCTTTTCTCTCTCTTTCTCTCTCTATAACCTATGGCTTCCCCTTCACCTATAAAAGTTGAAGTAGGATGCCCCATGATGGGCTCACAGCTGAACAAGCTCAACAAGACTCAATTTTGTTTGATCTTTTCACCAGAGACTTGGGACCTTCTCCCTCTCTCACCCATTTGTAACCCCTACTACAAACTAGTACCGGTAACACGAGCAGCAGCAACCTGAACATAGGGATATTCTGCCCAAACTAGTATAAATCCTTGTGTCCTCTAAGCACACCATCTGGGCCAAATGTGTAGATACGAATTTACTAGCCAGTGGTTCGAAACACCGATAGTTGGCACACCAGGTAGGGGCCTTTTGCACATCTCGACATCCACATTAGGCCTCAGATGGCTAGTCATGGCGTCAGCTGGGTCCTGGGCACGCACGTGCGCTTCGGGAGCCTGGACTTCATCGTCATGATGAAGGGAGAGTTAGCGCAGGCTCCCACAGTCGTCCAGCCTCTTCACTCCACCGGCCTCGATGTGATCGTCAAGGCACTTGAGGAGCTGTAGCTGTAGCTGCATGTGTTGAAGGCCCATGTCCCTAGGAGCGACTGGCTCCTCGGCTTCGACTATGGGAGGCTAGAGCGCTAACTTGATGCCTTCCTAGGACCTTGACTATTCCGAGAGGAGCTATGCTGCCTTACTTTCTCCTTCGCCAATGCCATGATGCAACTCGCCAAAGGGGAACTGCTCTCACAAGAACACCTCACCTGAGGTGCCCCGATAGCGTTCCTGTTCGGTCTGCGCAATGCTACGGAGACCATTGGCCACCTCGTGGCACAGCGCATGCACCCATTCCCTATGAACGATGAGTTCATGGGGATGACCACATACATTGTGGAATCTTTCCATGACCTTCTCATAGGAGATTCAGAGTCGCTCTCTGACTCTGAGTCCAGCAGGGGGAGCCATCACCCCTCACGAGAATGTTTTATAGTAGGTAACCCTGAGGGACACATCGAAAGCATACACGAGGGAAGGGCTACCCCACCAAACAACCTTGATGATGAGGTCGAGGAAGATGCAGGGGCCCTTCCTTGCATGTGGGTGGAATAGCTAAGGGTGCGGCACCAGGAGCTCGAGGATGCATTACACCAATTCGAGTAGGAGTGCGGAGAGCTCAAGCGAGAAATTGAGCGTCGTGGAGATGGTGGGCGTGCACGCGCCATGGCCTACGACGTCAACCGAAGGATCATCAAAGATCCTACACTTTACTCGAGCAAGCTAGAACATTGCTACCATGATGGCCTTACTCCAAGGGCTCTTGAAGCCCACAACACTCGAGGATCGTTGGGCCCATCGTGAGATCCGCACGCTGCTCGAGTGCACGGTGGTGCAGCAGGTGGAGAGCTCGCTATCTTGGTGACACGAGCTCAATGTCAGTCAGCGTGCACCCTTAGGATGACATGCCAGGGATGTGTCTATCCACCAGGTGCCGCGTGGCTATGGGGGGCACGCTGCGGCCCCGGTGCATGAGTGTCTTGGCCCCCACCATGATGCACATAACACCCTAGATGCCCGTAGGCATGGACAAAGTGATGAGAGAGAGGAAGCCAACCGTAGCTACCACCCTTGTCGTGGCAGATGCTATGACAGCGGTGAGGACCGAAGCCTGAGCCTAGACCTACCAGGACCTCAGGCCTTTGGCCAACACATCCTCAACGCCGCCTTCCCACCGTGGTACCGACCGTCGACCAACATCCTAAAATACTCTAAGGAAACAAACCTCGGACTATGGCTCGAGGATTACCAGTTTGCTTGCCAAGCCGGTGGAGCGGATAGTGATAGTTTCATTATCCGCAACCTCCCATTGTTCCTGGCCGATTCGGCATGAACCTGGTTGGAGCACCTTCCGCCCAACTAGATTCAAAGTTGGGCGGACCTAAAGGAGATTTTCGTGACAAACTTCTAGAGCACCTACACACATCCTTGGAACCCATGGGATCTCAAAAACTACCAATAGAAGTCTAGGGAAACTCTTTATGAGTACATCTAGCGCTTCTCCAGGTAGTGCAATAAGCTGCCCCACGTTGCCGACGCCAATGTTATAAAAGCCTTCCTGTCTGGGACCACCTGTGAGTCCCTAGTTCATAAGCTAGGACGCAAGGGCCCATGAACCACCAAGGAGCTCCTCGACATCGCTACCAGCCATGCCTTGGTCGAGGAGGTAGTCAGAGTGATTTTTGACCGTCCCAATGGCAAGGCAAAGCAGGACGAGGATGTTGGTGAAGGCACGTCCATCTACCCCAACAAGAAGAAGAATAAGCAGCGCCTTAGTCCGCTATGAGGAGCTGGACTGAACTGGTGATAGGCCACCGACCCTGGGTTCGGGGGCTGACCAACCCTTAGCACCCCCTGACCTCGAGGACATGGAGCTTGATGTAGACCTAGTGGTAGAGCCCAACCCTCTTGCTAACTAGAGGATGCCTTACCTCGATTACCTCCTTCATGAGGTGCTACTAATGGGCAAAACAGAGGCTCGACGGCTCACGCGTCGCGCCCAGTCCTTCATCATTTTTTAGGGGGAGCTCTACAAGCAAAGCCATACTGGGATCCTACAACGCTGCATCCCCATCAAACAAGGGAAGCAGTCGCTGAGAGATATCCACGGTGGGGTATGTTGGCACCATGCCACACCTAGGACCCTGGTCGAAAATGCATTCTGATAGGACTTCTACTGGTTGACCACAGTAGCTAACACTGAACAGATTGTGCTCACCTATGAAGGGTGTCAATACTATGCTTGGCAGACCCACCTGCTAGCCCAAGCACTCCGAACAATTCCCATCACATGGTTGTTCACGGTCTAGGGGCTCAATATGGTCGGACCTCTCAAGAGAGCACCCAAGGGCTATACGCACTTGCTTGTTGCCATAGACAAGTTTACAAAGTGGATAGAGGCTCGACCAATCTCCATGATCAAGTCCGAGCAAGCCATGTTGTTCCTCCTTGACATCGTTCATCACTTTGGAGTCTCAAACTCCATTATCACGAACAACGGCATGCAGTTCACCAAGAAAAAGTTCCTCTAATTCTATGATGAATACCATATCCGCATTGATTGGGCCACCATGGTGCATCCCCGCATGAACGAGAAGGTCAAGCGCATAAATGGCATGGTCCTACAAGACCTCAAGCCTAGGATCTTCAACTGGTTGAACAAGTTTGGTGGACGATGGGTCACGGAGCCCCCCACGGTGCTCTGGAGCCTGAGGACGATCCCTAGCTGGGCCACCAGCTACACACCCTTCTTTACGGTCTATGGTTCCGAGGCTATCCTCCCGACCGACCTTGACTATGGAGCCCCAAGGGTCAGGGCGTACAACAAGTAGGGAGCCGAGGCATCCCTTGAGGATGCCATGGATCAGCTCAACGAGGCACACGATGTAGCCCTCCTCTGCTTAGCTAAGTACCAGTAGGCATTGCGCTGGTACCACAGCCGTTGGGTGCGGGGTCGAGCCTTCAACGTCGGGTACTTGGTACTCTGCCATGGGAGGGACCATACGTCATCGCAGAAGTGCTCCGACCCAGCACCTACAAGCTCAAGACCATCGATGGCAAGGTCTTCATCAATGCATGGAACATCAAGCAGCTATGTCATTCTTACCCTTAGCATATGCATGTACCCATGAAAACTAAGAACGGTGTTTCTGAAATACAAAAATGCTTTCTTTTTCGCTATCTCGTGCTCGATCCTGAGTGACTCCCGACCCTAGCAATGACACAGGGCTAGGCCTCACTCGGGGGCTGATAAGAGCATACCTATTCAGAAACAATTGATGTGCCCGAGCTCTTCTCACATTAAGATCTAAAAGAGAGAGTTATGGAAATGAACACTGCGTAAAGTTGGTCAGACTGCAACAAACCTATGCCCAGCGGCTATGGCGTTTTTGCTCACCAGCGTGATCAGGGTTCTTTTGCCCGTGCCTTAGCTTTGTAGCCTTAACAATGGAAAAGGGTTTGAATATAGTAACATTTTATAACACAAAAGGAAAAAAGTACCCAAAAGTTTATTTGACAGAAACAAAAGAACTAAAACTTGTTCATTTATTATAGGACCACCACTTCGTTTATCTAACTAACTAATTTTTCGGGGGGATGATCTCATCCTCTATCTTGGTAGATAAGTCCTCTGCTAGAAGATCAGGCAAACGCTACCTCTAGCTGCTCCCTCGAAGGACGCGCTGGATGACGGTTCGCCCAATATATGGACCAAGAACCGTCGCAGGTAAGGAAGGGATACGAGGCTCAAAATGCTCCCACGGCCCATTCAGGCCTAGGAGTTTGAAGGTTGGCCCACCGTTGGGTTCACAACCGCTCTAGGGCACCTTTAGAGTGAGGGGTGGAAAGGGATGGGCCTGCTAGTGGCTAGTACCTGGGTGCACGAGCGCCGCAGGCATCCTGACCCATGTTCGAGTCTTGGTCGGTTCACAGTCCATGGTTTTTCCTCAAAGAAAGGCAGCGAGCCCTTGGAATCGGTCGAACCGACCTAGGAACTATATGGATTGGCCGCCAAGAATCTAGAGTCGGTCACCAGCTGACCCAGGCCAGACCCCCATGAACGGGAAGCTGGGGCCCCACTCGGACTAGCCCATTAACAACTCACCGAGCACCATGATTCATCCATCAAGGAAAACATGGCACGGCTCAGCCCCTCCGTTTCATCGAAAAAACGCTTGAAAGAGGACGATCACAAGACGAGCTGACCCCTTGACCAGACCCCTACTACGCGTGGGGGCTCAAGGGAAGTTGGACTCGTAAGAAGACTAAATACGCGGTCGCATGACGATGGTGGATCGATCGGATCCTAGGGAGGGATTGGAATTAAGAGAAATCTTTTCTGGCCCCCCAATTCTCGTATCTACATGTTCTCAAGGAGTCTGATCATGACAGAAGGGAACCGCAACCCTACCAAGACATCCCGCGGGCTACAAAGGGAGACTGAGGCCCTTAGAGTCCTCCTACCTGAAAAAGCCTCCAAAGAAGTATTCTACTCCTTCGCAGGCTCGGGGGCTACTATCGGGTATCGATATTAGGGATACCCGGAGGAAGGAAGTTAACGGCCATGAACGTTAATTCGCCCGGATGGTCCAAGACATATTTAAGGTCTCGCCCGACCCTGAGGGCACGGGACGTTAATTCGCCCAGATGGTCCAAGACGTATTTAAGGTCTCGCCCGACCCTGAGGGCACGGGCTCCGTCTCGCCAAAACCCTCGGGCATGGGTTCCGTCTCGCCCGACGGGGATCCATACCGCCTCCAACTACTACGAGTCTAAGAGTACGACCCCAACGTCAAACTTTTGACGCCGGGAGGGAAGCGGGCACGTCTCGACGTGACCTGTGGCCACGATGGACCATACCTGAGGGCTCACGTCGCCAACAGTGTCGGGCGTGCCGGCGCTGTGCTGTCTAATCCCCGTACAGCTTCTGACAGGAGTACCTGCCAAATCACGTTGCCTGCCGAAACGGAGTGGAGCTCCTCGACAAGCTGACGACGCCTGCGTATAGCGCCAGTGACGAACAGGGCCGCGACGTGGAGCCATCCCCGTCATCATCTATAGGACCGACGAGACCCACATAGAGGAGGTGAAGGACGCCGCGTCCCTGGAGGCCTTCTTCTCCCTCGCTTTTCTCCTTTTTCTCTCTCTTTCTCTGTCTGTAACATGCGCCTTCCCCTTCACCTATAAAAAGGAAAGCAAGACGCCCCATGACGGCCACACGGCTGAACGAGCTCAACAAGACTCAACTCCGTTTGATCTTTTTACCAGAGACTTAGGACCTTCTCCCTCTGTCGCCCGTTTGTAACCCCTATTACAAACTAGTGCCGGTAACACGAGCAGCAGGACGTAGGGACATTTCGCCCGAACCAGTATAAATCCTTGGGTCCTCCGAGCACACTATCCAGACCAGACGTGTAGATACAAATTTAGCTGGTGGTTCAAAACACCGACAAGTTGTCAGTACCTTTCAGTATTTGCCGGCACTTCAATCGTAGCTGCTAGTATTTTTAAGTATTTCTTAATGTCTTTAAGTAGTTGTCAGCGTCTTTAAGTATTTTGTTAGTAGTATGACTCTAGTAGTTGTAAGTACTTTAGTACTATAACTTAAGTAGTTGCTACTATACTGATTAGAGGGCACCGTATTTGTAAGTACTTTAGTAGTTGCTACTATACTTTAGTACTATACTGATAAGCCTGGTATAGCTGGTACTATTTCAGTACTATACTTTAGTATGTTCAAGTATTTTGTCAGTACCTTCAAGTATTTTTTTTGTCGGTAGCTTTGTACAGCCGGTACTATAACTTTAGTAGTTGCCGGTACCTTTAAGTAATTGTCGGTATCTTTAAGTATTTTGTCAGTATCTTAAAGAATTTTATCAGTATTTCTGTGAGTAGCTTGGTACAGCCGGTACTATAACTTCAGTAGTCGCTAGTACCTTTAAGTAGTTGTCAAGTATTTTGTTAGTATCTTCAAGTATTTTGTTAGTAGCTTGGTACAAACGGTACTATAACTTGAGAGTAGTTGCTAGTACCTTTAAGCTGTTGTCGATCAGCCCGTTCGTTTGGCCGTGGCTTGTCATAAATGATTGTAAATTTTCAGTCAGAATAGTATTTTTCTCTCATACAAACCAGCCAGCAATACTTTTTCACGAACCAGCAACGATACGAACCAGCCAACCGAACAGGCTGAATATCTTTAAGTAGTTTGTCAGTATCTTGGTGCAGCCGGTACTATAAGGGCGCGTTTAGATGGCAAAATTTTTTTGGTTTTGGCTACTGTAGCACTTTCGTTTGTATTTGGTAATTAGTGTCTAATTATGGACTAATTAGGTTCGAAAGTTTTGTCTCGCAATTTCTCACCCAACTGTGCAATTAGTTTTTTTTCGTCTATATTTAGTACTCCATACATGTGCCATAAGATTCAATGTGATATTTTAGGGTGAAAATTTTTGAAATCTAAACATAACCTAACTTCAGTAGCTGCTAGTACTAAGTAGTTGTCAGTACCCTCAAGTATTTGGTCAGTGTCTCTAGCGGACATCGAGGACGTGCTGGGCCTGGCCACAGTACTCCGTCTCCTGATGGAAAGAAAATTCTCTAAATGTTTTTGATTTAGTAATTGTCGGTATGTTTAAGTGTTAGTAGGTAGTGAACGGTATTTTCCTTCAATAAATATCAATAATAATGATTCAGTAACAAGACTATTAGCTTCAGTATTCCACATGATTGCATGGTTGTTAGCTTCAATCGTCTTGTTTGCTTGGGCTTGTTTGGCCGATACGCCATAGCTGAAAGTACTATGGGCTAATTTGGTGTGAGAGAAAAATACTATTCGTTGGCTGAAAAGGTATGACTTATAAGCCAAACAAGTCCAAACAAACAGGGTGAGTATTCCTCAGTAATTTTTTAACTGATTCAATAATGCTTATAAAATTATTAAAACAATTCAGTAAACTACTATCTATAGCTGGCTATATATATATATATATATATATATATATATATATATATATATATATATATATATATATATATATATGAATATGCTCTTTTGCAATGTATTACATATATATTTTCTACTCCCATCAGTAGTTACTCCTATATGTATATCTCTAGATTTATGGTGTATATGGCCCGACTAAGTATATGTAGATGGAGTATATCATCATATTAGACCATCTAGGATACTATGTATGACAAGTATATACGTATACTTATAGTATATGGTTATACTTATTTTATATGCTACTATCATAGTATTATATGATATATTAAAAAATATGTGCTCTTTTGAAAAAAAAATTACATAGTAAAGATCTGAAGTATCTTAATATTAGTATGTCAATATACTCAAACTGATAAATGGATATGTACACATACGCAACATGATTTATTGATTATGTGGGTAACTATATATATATCATCCACTTAGGTGTAAAATACTATGTCTACGAAACATCAATTCATTTCAATGGTTTAATTTTATTTTACACTGAGCCCGCTTGCATTGAAATAGAGGAATGTAAAACGCAGAGACAAGAGAAAACAAAGGAAAGAAACAGGGGAAAGGCTAGCGTTCGGACGTCCGCACCATACGCTTGCTTTACGTGGGGACCAGCGTTGCTCCGTGTCCCACGCCTGCTTCTGTCTTGATCTACGCCCGCACGGTTTCCCGTGCCTGCCGCTCGTGCCCTGTCGATCCACACCGACGCACATGCAGGTGTGCCAAGCAGCTACAGCAAGCGGCAGCTGCAAATGGGGTCCACTGCAACATGTGCAACACCAGATCGACTTTTGCAATAGCTAGAGGAAACATTTGCAACATACGTCCGAAATAGTTGAAACACTTGCAACATACCCCTGAAACACGAGGGAAACATGTATGTAGCTATTGAAAAACATTGCAACATCTAGATGAAACACTTGCAATATATGTATAAAAACAAATGCAACACTAAGATGAAACACTTGCAACATAAGTGCAAAACATATGCAACACCCAGATAAAACACGTGCAACATCCATCTGAAACAGCTGAAACATATGGAAGAGACGCTTGCAACATACGTGTATAGCCATTGCAACATATGCAACATCCTGATATACTTTTGCAACATCCACATGAAATACTTGCAACATGCATATAAAACATCTGAAGCACTTGAAAGATACGCTTGCAACACGCGCTTTCACCGTCGAGGGGCCAAAGCCGGCAGTGATGAGGGGTTTGAAACCAACAGGAAAGGGCACGTGGGGTCGGGCGGGTGCGTGGGGCCGGGCGGGCGGTGGCCTCACTAGGGAGGGGCGCGCAATGGCCAGTGAAGGGGCACACGGGGCCGGTCTAGCGCGGCCTCACCAGGGAGGGGCGTCGCCAGGAGGAGGTACGCTGGTGGCCAGAGGTGGTGCGCAGGAGCAGGATGCGTAGAGAAGATGGCCGATGTTTTCCCCAATCAGTCGAGTGGAGAAGAGGAGAATAGAAACGAAATGGTATGCAGGGTGTGGAGCCAGTGGCAGTGGTGGATAATTTTCTCCAGCTCTACTAAATTGAGTTTGTGGATCACCTCTTTAGGAGCTGCACCAAAATGGTGAATCTAGCCCCTAAATCCATTGTTTTGAATCCAGATTTCGTGGAGTTAGACCGTTTGGGTAACTTTTCCGTGGAGTACGTGGAACTGTTTTGGTGGATCAAGAGCTGGTGGAGTTTACCCAAATAGGCCCTAAAAAGCTTTATAAATAGAGCAAAAGCGTGGTTAGAAATAAGATGGTTTGATTCAGCTTCTGCGTTTTAGTATAAATGGGTGTTGTAGGGAAAAGTGTGACCATTAAAGGTGTAAAAAAGTGTCATTTGACTTTTAGGCCTCGTTTGGCACAATAAACTTCACTAGTGGTGCATTTTTTTGCTTTAGCTCCACCAGCCGTTGTTTTGATGAACCATTAGTTTTTTATGAACCATTTGATAAAATAAAACCACTCTATATGGAGTTGGAGCCGTTTTCAGCTTCAGCCCTTACCAATATGTTTGTGAGAGCATGTTCGAAGAAGCTCTACATGTGAAGCTGTTTGAAAAATGCACATTTAGCATAAAACAAGGCAGAATAGCCGGTTTGGTCCCTCAACTATTACTCGAGGTTCAGTTTTATCCTTGAACTTTTGAAATGATTGTTTTAGTCCTTAAATTCTACTTTTAGGCTTGATTTCATCTAGAACTATAAAGATAACCGTTTCAGTCCTCAAACTTTGCATTTTAGGCTTAATTTCATCTATAAGTTATCAGAGTGCATTTTGGTCTTTAGACTTTTATTATTTTCAACTCAGCTTTATCTATCAAAAAGAAAAGTTTATATTTTTGGTACAATTTTATCCATAAATTATCAAAATGCATTTGGCTCAACGTCGTCCTTTCTCCAGCACCACGCACGATTTGAGATGGACAATCATCATTAGGTACTATTGTCCCTACTCCCTAGCGTCGTCTTAACTACCAAATTGGATAGCACATTTTCAATATTTATATTCATAATCTAAGATGAATATAATATAGATCTAAATATTCTTAAATATGAAATATTTTTAGCATATGAATAAAAAATATTATTAGTACATAAATGGTTATTAGTTGAGCCTAACTCTCTAGAAGTAGCTAAGAAAAAATTATAGATCTGCTATTGTTTGAATATATCCATTTATTTCAGCGTTCAAAGCAAGTGTAATTGCTCCCACAAAAATCATTTAGTCAGTAAACGTTACCATTATAAGATAACATTAAAAATAACAAATTGGAATTATTAATGGCCACTAAAGAGGTTTTGGATGAATATTATTTTTCTATCTCCAATCGCTGGTGGTGTTGGAGGTGACCAGTGCAACAGTGCAGTGTTCCATGCAGGACTATATACAAAATTAAGTTAAAAATAAAAGTTTAAAGATCAAAATACACTTTGGATGAAATTGAGCCCAAAATGTAAAGTTTGATGACTGAAACGACCATCTTCACAGTTTTAGAATAAAATTGAGCCTAAAAGTAGAGTTTGAGGACTAAAATGGCCATTTTGAAAGTTGAGGTATAAAACTAAGCTTCGAGAAATAGTTCAGGGACCAAAATGGCTATTCTACCATAAAACAACTTCAAAATTCATAGCTCGTGAAGCTGCTGGAGAAGTTGTGCCAAATGAGGCCTTAGCCTCAGCTAGGAGTGAAAATGGTCGGGATGTGTCGGGGTCATGATACCCGGGGTCTCTCAAGACACCGATTAGATAGCCGCATGAATGGCCACGATACGCTAGCTAGTATAATCCCAAACGATCGAGGCCCAGCTAGGCTACGCGGGCTAGGCCAAACACTAAGGCCCGGGTCTGCCACGAGCCCTTCCCTCTGCCTTAGCCACACACCACGCAACAACTCACAACCTCTCCCCCACGACCCCTAGGAGGAATGGGGAGAGATCGAGGCCAGCCGCAGCAACCGCACAAGGACCTAGGGGACAGTGATCACCTCGGCCCAGTCAGACGTCATCCCTACGCCACGCAGTAGAGACAAGACAACACCGCCAAGTGGTAATGGCTAGTATAGAGACTCATTGTCCAAATACGGCCCGACGAGACACATGTACAGTCTACCCACTATAAGATGGGATCCACGATGGTGGCCTTGGCTTAGGAGGCCATCCAAGCCAACAAGGGCCACCACCCAAGAGCTCAAGACAGTGGACACCAGCTCCACAGGCAACAAGATGATCAACAACCTAGGGACGGCTACCAACTCCTGTATGATGCCTCTCGGAGATCAGGAGGTGGTGATGAAGGCCACGGCAAGACCACGTCACGTAGGATGGCTGGCAAAACACCATCATGCCCACAGTACTACCATGATTGGCACTGTAGCACCACATCACACCATACCACAACGTGGGCACAAGACCATGATGACAACCACACCTAGATGTGCACCACAAGATGGCGTTACTTGCAAGCCAAATTAGCTAGGTTCCCTCCCTTAGGCTCATGACCCCTCGGTCAGGAGAACCTTCTTCTTTGTATGTGACCTAGCCCTGAACTCTATATAAGGGTAGCTAGGGCACCCTTCCCAGACATCTGACACACAATCTCTGAACTCTCGAAGCTCTCATTTGGGAAGTCCATCTCCTAGCTCTAGCTCTCCTATCTCTTCCACCATTCTTGCACCTCCCATTGTAAGTACTTTAGAGCATTCAAGCGAGGAACACACACTCGATCATCTCTGAGATTGGACGTAGGGCTTCGGCCTAAACCAATATAAATCCTTGTGTCTTTTGGATGCTACCATCGTCTTCCTAGAGCAGCGTGGCATTCATATAAATTTACTAGTTGGTCTACAAAACACCGACAGTTGGCACACTAGGTAGGGGACAGTCGCGCACTCTTGATTGTTGAGAAGGAAGCGATGGCTCCTTGCACCATTGATGGATTCGCCCATAGAACGGCCCATGGTGGCCGCATCCATCATGGGAACCCTAAGTTGATCAACATCGAAGGGCCAGCGCCCACATCTACCTTCAATTGTAGCTAGGTCCTCCACCCTGGAGACCTAGACCCCGCGGCCCATGGTGGACACACTCTTGGAACGACCCTCAGTGGCTGCATCCTAGAGTTCACCTACAAAGAGGGGCAGTACCCTCTCTCATCACCGACCATGGCTAGGTTTTCTACCTAGGAAGCCAGAGGCCCATGGCTCATGGTGAGCTCACCCACGGAATGGCCCATGTTGGCCACATCCTTTTGGGAAACCATGAGATCATCTGCATCGATGGATTAACATCCATCACTGGCTTCTACCCCATCTAGGCCCACCACGTGGGAGGCCTAGATCTGATGGCAGAGCCACGCCTTGAGCAGCGTCTCTGGCACCAGCAGTACATGGTGAGTTAGGGCACACACGAGCGACAAAACCATCCACCATCATTGTTGGTATTTCTTAACACAAATAGAAATAATCTGCAAGCGCACGAAATTACCATTGTAACATTTCAAGTATTCAGGATATCGTATTTTCCATAGGGAACGAAGGTATTCTTCTAGCTAGTTCGCCCAAGGACAACACAAGGGTAGCATAGGTAGAGGGTAGAGATGGATTCCTATGATTATAGGGTCTAAGAATAGATAAACTCTACTTCTACTTACTCACTTCGGGCGCCGCTTAACACCTAGTCTACCAAGCATTGATGGCTTGTAGCTCTACGTCGTACCCAGACGTGGGAGATTATGAGGGATGGATAGGGCTGTCACCACCTACCGCTTACCCCTTAGCCATGGAGTAGAGGCAAATGAAGGTAGCCTCTAGCCTAGACGCCACATCTATGCTATTGACTACTACTCTAGTGTGCTATCGACTACTAGAGCATTCGCCTCAAGGACGAACGATGATCCCACAAACAAGTAAGGATAAAGATTAACTAATCAATAGACTTTATACCAAAGGAATCACGAACACTCACTTAGCGGAAAGCTCCATTGAGGCACAGTTGTTTATCGAGGTACAAACTCGGGGAGGCACCTACAAGTCCGGCTCTTGCCTGTATTCTCCCTCACATCTCTCCTAACTAACTCTACTAGCTATTTAGGGCCTAAGCCCTTGGAATGAAACTCAAGTGTGGTGCTCTTGATCCTTGGTGTGGTGTGTTGAATGAGAGGGAGTGAGGGGGTATTTATAGGTTGAGAGGAGGAATGGAGGCCTCTTAATGCACCATGTTAGCGATCCATGTGCCTCTTCACCTCAGCCCTTGGATCAAACCATCATAAGATGAATGGTGGATGTGGATTGGAGTTGTGCTTCTTTGCATGCCTTCCTATCTTGAGAAAACTACCATTCCTCCATACAATTCTTCCAAAATACACATGCCACCAACATTGGAGAGGCGATAAGAGGCAGCACGTGAAGTTTGGGCTTGAACGGACTAGGTAGGGGGGCGACCGACCCTAAGGGTTGGCCGACCCCTGACCGAACCCTCTCACCACTGCCTTCACGTGGTGGACTGCTGAGTGGATGTGGGCTGCTCCTTGGGTGGTCTTTCGCCTAGATAATTTGAGTTGATGGGCCTTTCCATTTATTCTTTGTGAGGTCTGCTTTACGCTTCATCGAAAAGCACCTTCTTGGTGTATTTTCCATGTATTTATGTTTATGTCCTGCAAAATAATAATCTCCAAATACATGTGGAACTTGGTCAATGGTAAATGCATATGTGTTTATGATTGCTTAGCCACCGGTGTTTGTTTTATTGTATTTCTTATCCACTTTAGGTACATTTCTTGTGCTATTTCGATATGTCTTTGCAATTGGTCAAACACCAAAACTTATGGAAATTGTTAGTTTTAAAGCCCTATGTCTAAGTTTGGTGTTTATTTGAGCATATTTTATATGAAAGTTGGCGATTAGAAATTGGAGTTAAGGACAGCCAACAGCCATGCATCATCGTCGTTATTGATCAGGCGGCCATGTGGTGCCACACCTCATAAGGCCAAGCCCGAAACCAGGGTCAAATCCCTCATGATGGACTAGCCATCTATCACGCTACTATGAACTATCAGCTTTCACATGGAGGCACATGCATCTGAGGAAGTGGGCCCCCTAAGAGCATGATGCTCCATGCCAAGCGAACCAAGCCACGTCGCCCTCAGAGCCCATTTCTGTAGCGACAAGTCATGCCAGCTCTTCATCAAGAGCGGCAACCACACCCAAAAATGAAGACATGGCGACCACAATGTTGTCGTGCCATGAGGGCTGGCACACCAAAATGCACAGGCCCTCCCGGCCGAGGACTTCAACAAGTCGGATACGAAGAAGACATCCCCAGGGGCTCGCAAGCCCACTGAGGAAGTCAAGCCAGGAAGGATCAACCCAAGGCCACCCAAGAGGTTGACCTACACTGGCTACAACCGCCTCAAGCGATAAAGAAGCGCCCTCACCAGCTCGAGGGCTCACTGTGCCCCAAGCAACGACGGTCAGGTTCACGATAGCTTCTGGTACATTGGTCAGTTAAATGAACCTTGACCTTAGCCTCTCTACACATACACATGCAAGCTCGCCAATAGTTATAGAAGCCTAGAGCCAAGCTATAGGGTAGACCAGAGGATATGATATCCACACATTTCATGCAAGTATCGCTCGACTCTCGAGTGACTCGATTCGATTTGCGCTAGTGGCCGGACATGACTCACTCACAGGGACTGCATACACATGCATGCACAAATACATCCTGAGGCGTAGCACAGTTTGTCATCATCCCAGCGACCCATTTCAAGTTTTTTCTGATCGTATCTCATGCCATGGCAAATCAATGACCTATTCTTCAAACTTCTCATTTGTACTAAGGGGTCGCTCCGACTAGGCCTCATGGGCCAGCTCTAGGGCAAGGTTAATGATGAGGACACGACCTCCATACATATGACCATGCTTGGAGAACCATATGGAGACCAAGGAGATCAGCGATGGTGTCCTAACCGAGAAGGAGGCCCGAAGCTCATCCGGTTCGAGTCACCAAGGTGGAGGCCCAAATCAAGTTCGAGTCCGTCTCGGGTTCCAGGACCAGTCTGCCTTAAACTGGTCACCCAGGATGCATCTAGACTCCGTTTTTGACGATCCATATATGGTTGGAAAGCTAATTTGATAAGGAAGTCAATCCAAGTGGTCTCATATCAAAAGACCTTCAGAATCAACAGAAATCGTCGAAACAATTTAGCATCCAGAATCTATCAGGGTGCTGCGACACCGTCTTTTGGTCCGTTGGACCGTGTATCATGTTTGGGCCCATTAGGGGGCGCGTCCAAGAGGGTGACACCCAAGACTCTATAAATAGCAGCCGTCGCTCTCCTTAGGGTTTGGGTTTTGTTTAGTTCTTGATTTCCTCATGAAACAGACATTGTTTTGCTGCAACTGTACCGCCAAGGCTGCTTGTTGTGAACCAGGGCTCCAGTTCTTGATCTTGTTTGCCTGTGGTGATTAGTCCTTTCAAATAAAGACTTGAACTCCTTCTCGTTATCATAAGCCTCATATTTAATTTGCAATTTCAGATTGCGTTCATCTCGTTCTTGCTTGTGTTCTCGATTCGCTTGCAGGAAAGCCTTCTCGGCGAGGTCAATCGTGTTCGTGTGGTTGATAACCAACGGAGCAGTGGTGTAACAGTTGTGGAGGTCCAAATCAGTCTTGGTTCGAAGCCTAGATTATGAACATCGAGTCTTCACCAATCGACACTATCATACCTATCGGAAGATCGGGCCTAGTCTACATCAAGTGGTATCAGAGACCTTATTGCCCGTTAGATATAACTTTATTTTTTCCCTTTAGATTGAATCTATTTTTGCATTACCTAAAGTATAGAAAAAGCCAAAAAATACACCGCCACATATTCCTTGTCCTACAACCCCTTTGTGCCGTTGCAATAATTTTAATTTTAGTTTGCTTTGTTGAACAGTCGTCCCTTGCGTGTCATCTGTTCGTCCTGTCTAGGTCTTGTTATTGGTTTCTAGTATCAGGTTTTGTTTTCCTTGTGTGACATCCATTAGATTGATTCTCTCCATCTTTCTAGTGTTTCTGGTGTGCTATTTCCTATCTTTGGTCAACAAAAAAAAGGGGAGAGAATTTCCTTCTACATGAGAGAGAATCTATAATCCTTGTGTATGGTCATGTTTCATCTCCATTGTTTCATTAGGCAATATTGATCTAGAAAGGAAAGTCTAGATATTTGGAATAGCTTGTTCCTGTGTTCTTCTTGTTAAAAAAAGATAAAAACAAGGTAACGCAAAAGGCAAAGAGGTGCAAAAAAAGCCACACCAAAAGAAAAAGGAAAGAAAAAAAGGAAGGTGAAATTTTTTTAGAAGTGCTTGCATCCTATTTAGTCCTTGTGCTAAGATAATGTTGCTTGTTGAACTAGGTCCAGGACGAGTCTAGGCTGGCGACATAGACTAGCTTGGGACTACTTTTCAATCTTGCAATTTCTGAATTAAATTATTGTTATTCCTTGCTACTATATTGTGCCTGTCCAGCCTCCACTTTCTTCTAACCTAGTACAGGCTTGCCTTGCAACTGTTACACTCAAGCTACAACGGTATCACAATCATCGACTGATTGCATTGCCTGTTGCTTTGGTAAGAACACTTGTAAGACCACGATAAGACATTTGAGAGTGTGTGACTTTACTCCTTGACCACATCTTATAGTAGCTGATAGGAAAAATACATACTTGTGTGTTTTCTTGTTTGATTCTAACAATGACAGGTTACAACACGTACCGATACGAGACATCAATGATGCAAGAGCCACACACTATTGATGCTACACTATTCTTTCTTCTCCACCTACTTATGATGGTATTGGTGTTGATGAGTACATTGAGTGGGAAACTAAAATAGATAATATTTTTGCACAAAGTTATATGTGTGAACGGAGGAAAAGTAAAAATGCAACTAGTGTTTTGAGACAATCTGGATCAACTTGGTGGGAGTCTTTAAGTTTTCTAGATAAACCTCACACATGGAATGATATGAAAGATCTTATGAGAGAAAATTTTGTTAATCCATCTCTTGTAATTAATTCAAATGATGAGGTGCATCAACTAGATCAATCTCTTGTTATTCCTCTTGCTATGCCTAACCTTTTGTAGGACAATGTACAAAAGAGCGAGGATGACATGATAGAAAATGAGATGCTCACAGCCACATGTGAAAATTTAGAACCATCAATTATTACTCTTGCCGAACATGAGAGCAAAGGTAATGTCCATGATGCTAAATTTACGAAAGGTGAGAGTTCTCTTGAAGTGCTGAATTTTTCCACCAATCATGCTATGATAGAGCAGATTTTAGTGGAGTCTTCGCTTGATTTATCTTTGTCACAAGATGATTTGCTTGATGTTCCTTGTGATGAAGATGACTTGCATGATGATATTTATGTTATACCCATGCAATCATTGAAGAATGATCATGCTATATGTGTGCTGAAATCGGGCACTTGTGCTAAAAATAGACTTGTTATTCATAATGCTAGTGAAGTTGATGAGCTGAAACTGTTGTCTTCTTTAAATACTTTGGGTTACATTGAATTTGATGTTCCATGTAATCTTAGTTCTTTAGAGGAGAAACTTTATGCATATGTTGATTTGCCATGGTTCTCTAGACATACATATCATGTTTTTGGTAAATATAACAACCAAGGACAATATTTGATACGAGTTTACATTTGTATAAATCTAAATTCTCCTTTTGTTGTGCAAAGTAATGATCAACTAGAGGACAGTAAAATCAAAACTATTGTTATGCCATATTCCTCTAGTTTTGCTTTTTGAACACAAGTGGAATCCAAAGAAAGGGAGCATATATTTCTTGTTAGTACTAATCTTTTACAGGATAGTATTGGCAAAGATCGTGTGTATTTCAATCGAGTAGACTACATGTCTGTAAGACAAGACATGCTACAAACCTAGACATGTGGTCATATTCTTTCTCACAACATTGTCCATTCCCATTATTTTGGAAACCTCATTTGTCCTCATGTTGTGCAGGATCGACTTCAAACAAAATCAACGCCGAGGATGACTTTTCGTTAAGAAAGGGAGGATGATGAGGACATTACCTCCATACATATGACCATGCTTGGAGAACCATATGGAGACCAAGGAGATCAGCAAGGGTGTCCTAACCGAGAAGGAGGCTCAAAGCACATCCGGTTCGAGTCACCAAGGTGGAGGCCCAAATCAAGTTCGAGTCTGTCTCGGGTCCCAGGACGCATCCGGACTCCATTTTCAATGAT